>NC_135326.1:8891249-9048749 GCF_048772815.1 Callospermophilus lateralis | reverse complement strand
GAATCTCCGGGAATCATCTGCGTGACGTGTGCAACACTTTGGGGTCTGGTGGTCTTGGACATTGGTCCGTGGTCTTGGATGTTCGGGACTTAGTTGTGAAACACACTTTTTAAAGATTCTTCTAAATTCATTCTGATTATGTATGACAGGAGAATGAGCTTTGGTACATGGCATGCAATGGAGCATATCCTCTCCTTCTTCTGGTTGGACATGACGTAGAACACGCTGGTCATGGAGTCGTACACATGCACATAGGGTGATAATGTCGGATTCATCTGCTGTCCTTCCTACCCCACATCCCTTCCCTCCCTTCACTCCCCTCTGTCTAATCCAGAGTACCTCGATTCTTCCCTAGTGCAGCCCCCATGATGAATTACCATCCACATACCAGAGAAAGCAGTTGGTCTTTGTTTTTTGGGGGGATTGGCTTATTTGACGTAGCATGATAGTCTCCAGCTCCATCCATTCACCAGCAAATGCCATGATTTCATTCTTCTTTAAGGCTGAGTAATATTCTGTTGCGTCTATGTACCACATTTTCTGTGTCCATTCACCTGTTGAAGGGCACCTTGGTGGGCTCCAGAGTTTAGCTGTTGTGAATTGAGCTGCTATAAACATGGGTGTGGCTGCGTCCTTTAACGCAGCTCTGAGAGAGACGTGCTTGTGATTTGCTGGTCTGTTGTGGTCTGGACGGGGTTTGTGGGCTCTGGAGATCCAGCCGGGGGAGGCTCAGTCCTCCTCCGTCTGGCCGAGTAGAGGTGGTCGGCCCTTTAAGAGGCGGGGCCTACCAGGAGGTCACTATTTCAAGGGGGGACATCACTTCCGGAAGGGATTGGTTGGCTGCAAACAGCTGGGCGTCTTTCTAGTGCTCTGCATTTCCCAGCGATGTCTCAGAAACGTCCATCTATCGTGCAAGGACCGTCCCTCAGTGGCCCTTGGATTCTGGGGCCGATCCTTCTGAGACCAAGTTGCCTTTGCAGAAGTGACTTAATCGCCTGATGGTGTGGATCTGGGGCATCGTAGCAAGACCTTGTCGTGGCCGCTCAGGGCAAGAATTTGGAAGAGAATCAAAAATGTTTTTAATGATCATAACGATTCTGAAGCCTGGCCAGATTCTTGGGATTCTATTGAGATTTCCTGCAAGTTTCTCCCAGAGCCAGAGATCTGAGAAGTTGTAACAACACCGTACTTGGAGGTTATGGTAACTGAGTTACAATGAAAGGGATTTTTTTTCTCTCTCTCTCTCTTGGAAATAAATGGTTCTCGTGTAAACGACTCCTATTCACCCGGCTGGTGTGAGGGAAAAAACTAGCGTTTTTAGGGCCGTGATGCTGTTGACAAAAAGATGCTTCTAACTTGCATTATCTGAACATGCAAAGATTTAAAGCAACGAGGTAAATATTACGCGTGGATGAAACCCTCTTGTGTTTTATCAGTTACCTGATTCAACAGAGATGACATGCAAGAGTCCCGAGAGATTTACCTCCAGATATTGCCAAAGCGTCACAGCAAAAGTGGCCCGCAGTGTTTCCACGGCATCTTTTCCCCCAAAGATGTGAGACACAGGTGCCTTTGAATTCAAAACTGCCCAACTGAAGCCCAGCGCAGTGGCGCACACCTGTCATCCAGCGGCTCAGGAGGCTGAGGCAGGAGGATCCTGAGTTCAAAGCCAGCCTCCGCCAAAGGGAGGCCCTAAGCAGCTCAGGGAGACCCTGTCTCTCAATAAAATGCAAAATAGGGCTGGGGACGGGGCTCAGGGGTTGAGTGCCCCTGAGTTCAGTCCCTGGTATCCCCCCCCAAAAAAATAACCCAATTGAAGCAGGAGCCTTATTTAGATGTGTTCAAAATTTTAAAAAACATTTTTGTGTGTGTGCTGCAGAGAGGAGGGAGCCGCAGGGTTAGGGAAGGGACCCAGCCCTGAGTCCTGTCTCAAAGCTCTGGTCTCAGTGCCGTGTGCAGCGGATCCCACTCAGGTGCATGACCAGAGGTGACAGGGACCAGCCCCTCGGTGGTGGCTGCCAGGGGTGCAATGAGGCACCGAGGACGTTCACATGGTCCCTGTGTGTGTCCTGCACACCCATGTCCTCTGCTCTCTCAGGCACTCCAGCGCGGGCAGGTTTACGGACAGGCACAGGCAGCGTTAACGGGCAGGGAGCCGGGGCGTTGCACGGGGCCCAGGGCCTTGGCTCCAAGCGCAAGGGTCTGCACCCAATGCCTGAGTCACCAAGGGAAGAGAAGGTAGCTGTGTCTTGTAACTGTGTCACCAAGTAGACCTGGGTGCCCTTTTCTCAGTCTACCCATCTCTATGAGGGTCTATCTTGCAAAAGAGAAATGATCTGATTTTTTTTGTGTGTGTGACCAGGGATTGAACTCAGGGGCACTCAATCATGCAGCCCCGTCCCCAGCCCTATTTTGTGTTTTACTTAGAGACAGGGTCTCCCTGAGCTGCTTAGGGCCTCCCTTTGGCTGAGGCTGGCTTTGAACTCACGATCCTCCTGCCTCAGCCTCCCGATCAGCTGGGATGACAGGTGTGCGCCACGGAGCCCAGCAAAAAAGTCTATCCGTAAGGCAGCCAAGTGAGGAGATGGGAGATGGAGTTCCAAGGTGGCCTCCCCGAGGGACAGGTGTTAGGAATATTTATGGGGTGAAGTAACAGGTTTGGGGAAAAGTGTGGGAGATAAGGAAACGGAGTATCCCAGGGTGCGAGATCCGACTTCGTGGTTGTCCACGGACAACATGCTCAACACATGGTACAGGTAGCACCCTGGGTCCGACCCCCAGGACTGCAAAAGGGAGAGCGAAATCATCTTGCTAAACTCACCCTCACCCTGCAGCAGAACAACCTTTAGGAGAGCCAGAGACTCCTGCATCCCCAAGGGAAATGTCAACCCGCACACGGAAACCGGCACAATTAAACGGCCCTTGTCTGAGCTGCTTTGACCGTTAGCATCTGGGAACCCAGATTTCTTCTTTAGCGTTGGCGGAGTGTAGCTTTCCGTCCCCTGATGTCCTAAAAAGCAGCTAGTGGACCCCAGCGCAGGTCCAGCTGAAGAGCTGATGATTGCATCTGGTGTGAGGTGGAGCAAACCCCGCGGCGTCCCTGAGAGACCACCCAGGCACCCGTAGCCCCGAGGAGCGCACAATGAGAACAGGAGTGATAATGGGTGAATTCAGGTAGATCTTTGTTGTTGTCGTTGTTTTCGCGATGCAGGGGATCGAACCCAGAGGCACTCTACTGTGACCTACACCCCCTGCCATTTTTTAATTTTTTTATTTTGAGGCAAGGTCTTGCTAAGTTGCTGAGGCTGGCCTCCAACTTGTGATCCTCCTGCCTGAGCCTCCCGAACAGCTGGGGTATCAGGCGTGTGGCAGCGCACCTGGCTTACCTTGATGACTGTATTCACAGAGCAGTGTCTTCTTTAGTTCAAGTCAAGACTGAGTTTTTAAAAGAAATCACTCTGTCTCATTCCTAAAAAATACATGCACGTTCACCGTGAAGGATGCGCCCCCCCCCCCAAGAACAGGGCTGGCTTTGTACCACCCGCGTCATTGGTGTGGCTTCCGGGGACCCAACTCTCAGGTTCGCAGATCCGTGGGACGTTGGCTTTGCATAGTCTCTCCTCCAGGCCCTGTCTCCGCGGGTCCTAAGGACTGATGAAATATACACGCGCACACTTTGAGCGGCCGTTATTAAAAGTCAGGTAGATGCTGATTCTTCTCCGTGGAGCTCCATCGAGGCTGACTCTGGTGCTTCCTCGATGGGTCCCTTGAGCAAATCCCAAACTTGCAAATGACGTTTGTAGCGGATCTGCTTCCCGTCGCCTGCACTCCCCTAGAATATTCCCTAGAAGGAAGAGAAGTCCCTATTTTTTTATTTTTATTTTTTTGGGGTACTAGGGATTGAACTCAGGGACACCCAACCACTGAGCCCCATCCCCAGCTGAACGGAAGACGGTGTCCCCTTGGGGTCCAGCGGGGGTTCGTTGCAGGATCTGTCCCAGATCCAAAGTCCAGGGACGCTCAGGCGCCTGACCTCAAATGGCCGGTGGCTTATAACACCCGCGGCCACGCCAGCGCACACGTGTTAGTATTACGGAGGGATGAGTGACGAAGAACAAGATCTGTGCATGCTCCGTGCAGAGACTCTTCTTCTTCTTCTCCCGGAATGCATGCATCTGGCCCCAGGTGGGTTGAATCCGTGGATGCAGAGCCCCCAGATACAGCCGGCCTCCAGTGGACACTTACGGGAGGACGGTCTCCGTGCGCCATATTGGATCATGGAGGTGCAGGGAATTTGTGGCTTACCGTGGCATAAGCCAGAACCGCTGCCCTTTGCAGGAGTGGCCACGTGACTCCAGCGAGTGGCCTTTGGTGCCCTCGGTTTCCTGGTTCCTACCCAACTGTGGTCACCAGCCGCGGGGGGTGCGCAGAAGGAACCCCAGGTGTCCCTGTGTGCATTTGGTCGGTTTCTGTGCACTGTCGCGGGTTGGAACCGCGGTGGAAAAACAGAGGCCCAGCCTTCAGATGACGGATGTCCTCCAATCTGCAAGAAGCATCCTTAGTGCCAGAGGGAAATCCAAACCAAACCAAGAAGTCCTCCGTGCGTCAGCCTCCCTCCTGCCCCGAAGCTCAAGGCCTGCCTCCCCGGGGCGTAAATCTTCCCATTCTGAGATGGAAATGGCCCCCCGCAGCCGCCGGGAAGCCGCTGAGCTGCCTTCTGCATTCTTAACAAATGGAGGGCAGCCGTGGAGCCGCCCCGGGTTCTATCTTTCCAGCACAGCGCCCAAGACAGCCGCCGTAAATTTCCCCGACCGTTGTTTACTGAGGTGGCTCAGTTAATAAAAAGTCAGTTCGGCCCTTATGGAAGGTCTCCCTCCCACCTGCTCACAGACGGGTGTCCAGCGCTCAAGGTCGCAGAGGAGAAGGGAGATACCGTGTCCTCTGTGCCTCCGCGGGAGCTGCAGCCGCCCATCCTGGGAAGGGGACGGACATCCTGTGCCACAAGGGCCTTCACAAAGGACGCTCCTTCCCTGTTGGCAAGAAGGGACCCGCCAATCATTTTGCAGAGAGAGGTGAAGCTGGAGGCCGCGATGGGACTCGGGAGGCACGGCCAGCGCTCTTCTCAGAGGTCAGCTCAATGTCAGCAAGAGGCGAGGCCATGTCAAGAAGCCCCGGGGCCAAGATGGTGCCCCCCGGAGCTGGGTGGGTGCTGGGAGGGTGTGGCCAGACGCAGTGGGTAACTCACGGTGCTGCGTTCAGTGGGTACTTCAGCGTGTGTGTGTGTGTGTGTGTGTGCACGCACGTGTGTACAATGGTGTGTGCATGGGCAGATCGGCAGGTAGACATGTAAATAAATACGCATATAAATACGTCAAGACACGTATGTGAGTGGAGATGAACCCGCACGCGTATATTTAATAGATATTACCCTCTGCAAAGTGCAGATTGCCTGCAAGATGAGTGTGTCAAAGTGAGTGCTTTTCCCGCCATGTCCAGTTCACGTTAATGGCCATATAGAGGAGGAAGAGCAAAACAAATCAACCCAAACTGCATCTCTCCCTGATCACACCGTACCTGCAGCACCTCTGTGTCCACCTGTCATGCCACCAAAATGCCTGGAAGAGCAACTTACAGGAGGAAAGATGTCCCTTGCCTCACCGTTTCAGAGAATTTGATCCATTGGTGGCTGGTTTCCTTGCTGTAGGTCCAAGGGGAGCAGAACAAAATGGCGGCAGGGCCTGGAGGAGGAGAGCAGCTCAGGACAGGGCACCAGGGAGCGGGGCGGGGGGGGTAGGCAAGAAGGATCCAGGGACACACACAGTCCCCAAGGCCTCCCCTTCCTCCAGCACGCCCCACGGCCCAGTAGTAGTCCATTCATGTTGTTAATCCACCAAGTGGATTAATCCACTGATGACGTCATAGCCCTGGCGATCCAATCGTATCACCTCTGAACAGTGCTGCAGAGCCGAGATTTGGGGGGACCCTGCTGATGCAAACCAGAACAGGGTGCAGCTCTCAGCAATGTCACCCTCCTCGTCGCCGAGCCGTGGAGGGTCACAGTGGGCTGTTTCCTGGGGACACTACAGAGACCCGCCTGCCCTCCA
The DNA here is from genome assembly GCF_048772815.1 of Callospermophilus lateralis. Taxonomy (NCBI): domain Eukaryota; kingdom Metazoa; phylum Chordata; class Mammalia; order Rodentia; family Sciuridae; genus Callospermophilus; species Callospermophilus lateralis. The sequence continues at coordinate 9,042,645 of NC_135326.1, read as the reverse complement.
ATGGAAGGTCCCACATCAGGCAACGAGACTGTGGACATCTGAGCGTTTCCAAATGGCGCCCCTGAATGCTGAGCTGGTCCTAGTCAGAATGGAGGGGGTGTCCTCTACGGTCCCTGACTCTCTCTCTCTCTCTCTCTCTCTCTGGCTCCCGCAGGCATGCCGACACTCCGTTCCTGCTCTTCCTGTCGTTCATCCACGTGCACACGGCCCACTTCTCCTCCAAAGACTTCGCCAGAAAGAGTCGGCACGGCCCTTACGGGGACGGCGTGGAGGAGATGGACTGGAGCGTGGGTACGTGCGCCTCCGCGGCCACCTCCCTCTTCTCCTTTCTCAATTTCTCCCTGTGACCCGGACGCCATAGGTGGCCAGGGCGTCAAAAACAAAATCCTGCAAGGGGGACGGTATACACAGGGCGTCGGTGGCGCTGGGTGCCTGCCTGGCTGCAGGTGGCCGCTGGCTACGTGCCCTGGGGGTGTCTGGGGATGTGGGTGGCAGGAGGCCAAAGCATGAGCCTGTAGCATCCCTCCTTCTGTCAACAATTAAACGTGAGCAGTGCCTTGTCAGGAGCAGACTCAGATCAGTGGCAGGCTTTGGCCCCAGAGGACTGGCAGCTGGCTCTGTCCCCTGTGAGCCCCTCCGGCAAAGCCACAGGGTCCTCTCTGGACGACTTGCCTTGGCTGCACCAAGGAGTCATGATTCTGTATCCTAGAACTCGTTTTCTGGTTCACGCACGTGGAGATATGCAAAGATACCTTGCTTTCTGTCTCTCTTCCTAAGCAAATAAGCCTGCTTCTGAGAAATATGGCTCTTTTTTTTTTTTTAAAGAAGCCTGGAAGCCTTTTTGGTACAGACTTAGATTAAAAATGCATGCCTCAAACTGGGCTCAGTGGCGCACACCTGGGATCCCAGCAGCTCGGGAGGCTGAGGCAGGAGGATCGTGAGTTCAAAGCCTCAGCAACTTAACGAGGCCCTGAAAAATTCAGTGAGGCTCTGTCTCTAAATAAAACATGAAAAGGGCCGGAGATGGGGCTCCGTGGGTAAGCACCCCTGGGCTCAACCCCCAGTACCCAAAATAACGTGTGCCCTCCAGGCCCGTAAAAGATCCTAACTGTGCCGTCGTCATTTTGCTCACCTGAGCCATCTTGATTTGTTCCATTCGGTATAGGAAGGTATGTGGATTTTGCAGAGGAATACGCGATCACGGGGCGCGGGATTCTGTCTTGCATCCCAGTCTTCTTGGAAACCATACACACGCTCTAGTGTCCTCTTTTTTTCCTGCCTCCCTTGATGATCTTGGGCCATGTCTAAAATCTTCTGGGTCTTTTGTTTGTCCCACTCTGAATTCTTCAGAGTGGGCAGGTGGTAGCTTCCTCCTCTAGCCGAGAGAACAGATGATTCAGCAAAAGAACAGGGGCGGGCAGCAGAGATACATGCTCAGCTGGGAAAAGATGATCGTGCATAAAGAACAGGATGACTCCACAAAAGAACAGGAGTGAACACCAATGGTAAGTCCAAAAAAAAAAGAGGAAAAAAGAAATGAGGACATTATCTCTGTGGAGCTTTGTTAAAACAATGATCATCTTGTGCTTAGGGCTCGGACATGGAGCCAATGGAGCTAGCTCCTTTTTCTTTTTCTCCTGCCTCAAATGTTGCCTGCAAACCAATTTGCATTCCCCACCCCCTTGATCCTGTGAGCCAGAGGAGTATTTAGTGTCTGTAAATCAGCAGAATATTTCATCTCTTCAGTGAGCGCTAGATTTTAATGCATCCGTTCCCTGCTAGGACCAGGACTTGCGCTGGCCGGCCAGCAAGCACAGGCCACTGTCACCGCAGTTATTCATTTTTATTTAATTATAAGGACACATGGGCCTGCTCTCGTTAGAAAGTCTTACTCACAGGGTTGCTCTACTACTAGGTTTCATTTTTTTTCTTCTTCTTCTCCGGATGATTTGGAGAGCGTTTTTCCCTCTGAGATCGGTTGCAGGCTCTGATGGAAGAGGTAATTGTGTTTTCTCTTGTTTACACAAAGGATAAATCTCTCTGTGTGTCCCGTTCGTCTGAGTGTTTTGAGAGCACGTTGAGATTTGTAAGAAGGGCCTTTCTTCCTAACTCAAGAGAGTGCTGCCGATTCTGAGATATTCTGCCATAAAGCACGCGGAAGGCGGTCTCTTAAAAAGAAAGATTTTTCTGGGCAGAGGAAAGCTGACGCAGGATCCGCGAGCTACCGGGGACCCAGGGGAGTGTGGTTTTTTAAATCATCCTCCGTGTCTTCTTGAGACATGCTAAAAAGGAAGGTTTAGACAATCGTCTTTTTTTTTTAATTTGTTCCAATTAGGGGACGCAGGACAGTAGAATGAATGCACTTTGATCCCTCTCACATAGATGGAGCGTCACTTCTCCTCCTTCTGGTTGCACATGGTGTAGCATCACCCTGGTCCTGGGGTCCTGTGTGCACACAGGGTCACAATGTCCCATCCATTCTCCTGTCCTTCCCGCCCCACACCCTCCCGTCCGTTCACTCCCCTCTGCCTGATCCAAGGCACCTCTGTCCTTCCCTAGACCCTCCCCCTTAACGTGAATCAGCGTCCGCAGATCAGAGAACACAGTGTCAGCCTTTGGTGTTTGGGGGACTGGTTTAGGTCACTTTGCCCTGCGCCTGGCCCTGGGTTCTGCACACATGCCCTTCCCTTTGGGCTGCTGGGGCCCCAGGTCACGTCGTCACGGCTCGGGTTCCTCGGCTAAGGCAGGGGAGGCTTGCAAAAGGTGAGGTGCACAGCCTCGGGTGGCAGAATTCCTGATGCAGCCTCCGCGTTCACAGGCCGGCGTCCCCCCCTGAGCCTGAAGCCCCACCCGCTCTGCCCCTTCTGAGCACATCATAATAAAGACTGGGTGGTGGCTGGGCACGGTCAACGCTCAAGGAAAAGGGCTCCTTCCTTCCTTAATCAGGATTACCGGCTGCCACCTGGGTGCCTGGGCGATGTGTGCAGGCGGGGACCACAGTGAGGAGAAGCCGTTGGCCCCACAGAGATTTAAGAACCCTCCCGGGACGTGGTGCCATGAGAACTCGGGGTGGAAAGAGAGGAAAGGCCCAAGCATGGCCGCAGGGCCCCCAGCTGGCAGGCACAGGAGATGGGTGCAGCTGGCCTCCCCCTGCAGCTGCGGGACCCCTGGGGCCATCATGGTCATGTGACAGGGCCCCGACTCATTGCATTGGGGTTGGGGGAGGGCACAAATGTGTAAGCCCCCAAGTGGGCACCTAGAAGGTCAGGACGGTCCTCAGGGCCATTTGGACCATGATGCCGGCGTGTTCATGGAGGATGGGGGGGTGGACGGAGCAGGTGGAGGGATACCTCGGTTTTTCCAGGGCCGTCTCCTCTGCAGCGCGTACCATCCTGGTGCCCCCAGCTCCAGCGCGTTAAGCAGAATTGGCCTTCGGCCAGCGTCCATTCCCAGCCTGGGGCTAGTACCGGAGCTTCGTGGAGGAGGACCGGCAGATTGGGCAGGATCGGACTCAGCGAGCTGTACCTGATGCAGAAGAGAACGCGAGCGGGTCAGGGCGGGTCAAGGCTAAAGCGGACGCCGGGCTTTAAGGAGAGATTCTTATTGGGGAACAGAAGAAATCCCAACCACTGCTCAGGGCCGAGGTCAAATTTCTTGGTTTATTTGTTTTTGACTTTTGAGAGTCTCTGTTTCAGGGGAGAGTGGCGAGTCTTTCTCATTAGCTGGGAAAAAAAAAGAGAGAGAGAGAGAGAGACCTTCAAGCTAGGTCCTGAGGTTGCAAGAGGCTTCGCGGGTTCAGTGGTCAGTGGCTTGGAATCTGTGGCTTGGCCCCTGTTGGTGGTCATGTCTCAGGGTTGCTTTCCTTTGATTGCAACATCCTCTCTGCCTTGCTGAGGGCTGGGGCAGTGCTACGTGCAGAGGCTCGGCCGAGAAGAAAAGAAGGGGTGCATCCATGACGATGCTCGGGGGAGACCGGGTGCCCCCCGTGCCCCTGCACTGCCCCTGACGTGTCGTCACACATGCACAGCAGACATGGCCATGCGTCCACCCCTCTGCAGGGGTGTGCAGAGTAAATCAGGTGGTCTCCTTCATAAGAGCGCAGGATGGAGTCCAGGAATCATAAGAAACCTCTGTTTATGGAAAGCCGAGCTCTGGTCTGAGTCCCTCCGATAGACGGAATGATTTTATCCAGAGTTTGGCCATTGGACGGGGTGCTGCTGGGTTACCCACTTTCAAATGTGGCCCTTCTAGGAGGATTGGAATAAAAAAGTTGTGGGAACTTAGGGTGCAGGGTGCTGCAAATAACCCCCCCCCCCGAGTTTATAGGTGCATTTATAGCTGCAATTAGGTTGCATGGAGAAAAGCACTTTTTAGAATTTGATACACCAGGTGCATACTAGATGCTCAATAAATAACTTTTAAAAGTGAAATCCTGCTGGGCATGGTGGCATATGCCTGTCATCCCAGCGGCTCAGGAGGCTGAGGCAGGAGGCTCACAAGTTCAAAGCCAGCCTCAGCCACTTGGCAAGGCCCTAAGCAACTCAATGAAATTTAAAAGTAAATTTTAAAATAAAAAGGGCTGGGGAGTGGGGCTCAGTGACTAAGTGCTCCCGAGTTCGATCTCTAGTACCAAAAATTAAAGTGGAATTCTGGAGGACAGGTGCCTGGTGCTTGCAAAGCCCCGTCCAGAGATTGCTAAGCGCATGGTCAGAAATGAGGCTGCTGTCTTTCCCCGTCTATGGAGACACCGGCCCAACCCCGGGGTTAGGTAAGACACCCTGCCAAAATGCTGAAGGCGACTGAGCACCCCACCACCCACCGTTTGTCTCCGTCTAGATGGAGGATAAAAGCCGAGACGTCAACCTTCTTCTCTCGCCTTCTTGCAAACCGCGCGAGGCCTCCACAAAGCCCGCGCTCTCTTGGTCGACCTTCTGTTCAGCTCGGAAGGTGGCCCGGACCTCGGGGCTGGGTGTCTCAATAAGCAACTTGCAATTCAGTGGGTGACCGTTCCGTCTTGAGTAAAGTCACAGAAAAGTGCAGACAGAGGGAATTCGGGGGCCAGAGGACTTCGAGGAGGGGAATCGACTCGAGATACATTTTAATAAAAGGACAATTGAATGCAGCCTGTAAGGATTTTAGAAGGGTCGTGCATGATATGGGGGAAGCTCTGGCCGATTCAAGACAAACGGGTGAATTCGCAACAAGGCGTGACCTATCAGGCTGTGTCTGACGTCAGCTTTGCTTGCAGGTGAGGATTTGGGTGTCGGTGTCAGCAATGGGCCTGAATCTGTTTTCGGTTGCTGTAAATGAAAGCCACAGACTGGTTTATAAAGGATGAAGTTTTGCTAGGCACACGCCTGTCGTCCCGGCAGCTCAGGAGGCTGAGGCTGTTCATCCACAGAGCTTCTTCCGCGGTAGTAGGCACGATGCGGAGTGAATTCTTAAATGTGCTGCCAATTTCCGCTTCATTTAAGTGTGGGCTTTGTGTCGTTCGGGTAAAAATCGATCCATGAGTCCCCATGCCATCAGCTGCAGGGTAGACCGATGATGGAACAGGAACGGGAAGCCCAGAGGAGAATATGGTGGAAATGTGGAGGTGACGTTTCAAGGCAGACGGCCAGGAATAGATGACACCCTGAATAAGCTTTTGCTGGAGGGGAATAAGGTTGCTTGTGTCGGGCACTGTGCTAACTGGTTTTCCGTGCACTTAATGATGGTGGTGAGGATGATGGTGGGGGTGATAGTGATGAGAGAGATGATGGTGCTGGTGTTGATGGTGGTGGGGATGATGGGGATGGTGTTGATGACGATGATGCTGGTGTTGATGGAGATGATGGTGGTAGTGATATTGATCATGGTGATTTTGATGGTGGTGATGATAATGTTGGTGATGGTGATGGTGGGGATGTTGTTCATAATGATGGTGGCGCTAGTGTTGATGGAGATGATGGTGGTGATGATGGTCATGGTGTTATGGATGGTTTTGGTGGTGGGGATGGTAGTGCTAATATCATGGTGATTTTGATGGTCGTGATGATGGTGATGATGATGATGATGGTGATAGTGATGGTGGGAATGGTTTCATAATGATGGTGGTGCTAGTGTTGATGGAGATGATGGTGGTGATAATGGTCATGGTGGTATTGATGGTGATGGTGATGGTGATGGTGGTGATGATGATGGTGATGGTGGTGGTGGTGATGATGGTGGTGGTGACAATCATGGTGGTAGTGATAATGGTCATGGTCATGTTGATTCTGTTGGTGGTGGTCATGGTGATGGTGATGATGGTGATAGTAGTGGTGGTGGTGGGGATGGTGGTGATGACAATGATGGTGGTAGTGTTGATGGAGATGATGGTGGTGATAATGGTCATGGTGGTATTGATGGTGATGGTGGTGATGATGATGGTGATGGTGGTGGTGGTGATGATGGTGGTGGTGACAATCATGGTGGTAGTGATAATGGTCATGGTCATGTTGATTCTGTTGGTGGTGGTCATGGTGATGGTGATGATGGTGCTGGTAGTGGTGGTGGTGGGGATGGTGGTGATGACAATGATGGTGGTAGTGTTGATGGAGATGATGGTAGTGATAATGGTCATGGTGTTATGGATGGTTTTGGTGGTGGTGATGGTAGTGCTAATATCATGGTGATATTGATGATCATGATGATGGTGGTGATGATGATGATGGTGATAGTGATGGTGTGGATAGTTTCATGATGATGGTGGTGCTAGTATTGATGGAGATGATGGTAGTGATAATGGTCATGGTGGTATTGATGGTGATGATGGTGATGATGGTGATAGTGATGCTCATGGTGATGGTGGTGATGATGATAGTAATGGTGGTGATGATGGTGATGGTGATGGTGTTGGTGGTGATGGTGATGGTGGTGATGGTGATGGTGTTGGTGGTGATGGTGATGGTGATGGTGGTGATGGTGATAGTGATGGTAATGATGGTGATGGTGATGGTGATAGTGATGATGGTGATGGTGATGGTGATGATGGTGATGGTAGTGGTTGTTGTGGTGGTGGTGGTGATGATGGTGGTGATGACAATGATGGTGGTACTGATGATGGCCATGGTCATGTTGATGCTGATGGTGGTGGTGATGGTGGTGATGGTGATGGTGATGGTGGTGGTGATGGTGATGGTGATGGTGGTGGTGATGGTGGTGGTGGTGGTGGTGGTTATAGTGATGGTGATGGTGGTGGTGGTTATAGTGATGGTGATGGTGATAGTGATGGTGATAGTGATGGTGATGGTGATGGTGATGGTGGTGGTGATGATGGTGGTGGTGATGGTGATGGTGATGGTGATGATGGTGGTGATGACGATGATGGTGGTAGTGATGGTGATGCTGATGCTGATGGTGTTGGTGGTGATGGTGGTGGTGGTGGTGATGGTGGTGGTGATGGTGGTGGTTATAGTGATGGTGGTGGTGATGGTGATGGTGATGGTGATGGTGATGTTGGTGGTGGTGGTGATGATGGTGGTGATGACAATGATGGTGGTACTGATGATGGCCATGGTCATGTTGATGCTGATGGTGGTGGTGATGGTGGTGATGGTGGCGATGGTGGTGGTGATGGTGATGGTGATAGTGATGGTGATGGTGGTGGTGATGGTGATGGTGATGGTGATAGTGATGGTGGTGGTGATAGTGATGGTGATGGTGGTGGTGATGGTGATGGTGATGGTGATAGTGATGGTGGTGGTGGTGGTGATGACGATGATGGTGGTAGTGATGATGGTCGTGGTGATGCTGATGCTGATGGTGTTGGTGGTGATGATGATGATGGTGAAGAAAACATTGACAATGAATAAAGATGAGGAGGAGGAAAATGGTGAGAGGAGGGATAAGGGATACAGTTGTGATGCTTAAGATCAAACAGGTTAGTTTTGTAGTGAACTGGCGTCTAGAAGACCATGGACCTTACCCCAGACATGAAAACGGCGTCTGGTGGTGTGCTGGGCTTCTCCCCGGCCCTGTCTGTCCTCTGGGCTCTGCGTCTCTCTTCCTCGTTGATCCTAGGAAACCTTTCCTGCCGATTGAGTTGGTCGGAGAGACAACCGCAGAAAGCATATTGGGGCATATTTACCTGATTAATGGTTGAGTTAGTCTTTCTGTGCATCAAAACCGCAGAATGAATAAATCAAAGCGAAAATCAATAGACGTAAGCACACGAAGTTGAAAATTTCTTGACGTCAGGAGAAAGGATCAATAATAATCTAGTTTAAAAAAAAAAGACAAAAATGCATGTTACATCAATATAAAATACAAAGTCCCCAAGATTCAGAAGGCATTGCTACAAAACAAATGTCAAAAAGCCGAGTATCGTGAAGATGCATGGGTTGTAGCCATTTTTCTATCCGTTCACAGTATATTTTCTAGCTTTCGATATTGTGGATTCTAGGGAAAAAAAATGCTCAAATGATCAATGAAAAAGAGCAACTTTTTTTTAAAAAAAAAAAAATCACATATGCCATGTAACAATGGTTCCTAAAGAGACCGGAAATTTTTCTTGTATTTTTAAAAGACTAATTAAACGAGAAAGAGAAACAGAACCTTATGATCCTTTGCGAAGCCATCGCAGACCCTTATTTTGTAGATAGGCGTGCTACCGACAGTCCCTCCCCGGAGCTTTTGGAGAGGGGCTGGTCTTAAACCGCTCTTGTCTCATAAGCAGGTGTTTCCACGCAAGCAGGTGTAGACGGGAGGGGCTGGGGATCAGTGGGTGAGTGCCCCTGAGTTCAATCCCCAGTACCCACCCACCCCCCAAAAAATTAAGATCTGACATTTGTTTTTAACAACATATAGCATAACCTCTCATGTTGCTTTACAGTTATCTGTTTTTTTTCACTCAAAGATCTATTTGAGCGTTTGTCATTTCAATATTTTGAGTTTTCGTCTTAGACTACAATTTATTTAAGCATCCCCACGTGAGGAACATCAGCAGTTTCCTATTTCTAGCAGTGCTGCAGTGAATATTCTATTCTGCAAAGCTGAGTGAACTGGTGGGAACTATTTTGAAATGAAAATTCAGCCAAATTAAAATGCTGTATCAGAAAGTATATTAAAAATTCTAATTTCATTCAATCTTGCCTAAAATGGGATACCCTTTTTCCCCCACTACGACAATACGGCACTCACTGCTCATCTATGATAATGCTAATTCGTTCATCCTCCCACAACCCTAGATATTATCAATCTATTTTATTTGTCAGGTGACAACGACGATTTCATGGTTTAAATTTTCCTTTCCTCTTGCACATAGAGCTGAGGTGCTGCATGTTTTAGTGCATGGTTTCATTTCTTCTTCTGAGAATTTTCTATTCATAGTCATTGAGCATTTTTGATTGGATTATAGATGTTTTATTTTTCTTATTGACTTGTATGGGCTATTTACATATTAAGGACATTACTCTTTTATTTGTATGTCACAAATATTCTGCCTCATTCTTTGGTCTTTTCATGGTATTTACAGACATATGTGTATGATAAATGTCCTTGGTCAAGCCTGACCATGCCTTCATGATGGATAGAGTTCATGGGGCTGACGTACAGGGGGACCAGCTAGACAGATGTGGCCAGGTCCCTTATCTTGCTGGGTCTCCATTTCCTTATCTGTAAAATAAGTTTGTAGCCTTGTGTCTCTTGCTGGGTAGGAGTTGAGAAAATCCAGGAATAAACTGAGCACCTACGATTGTTCACAGGACTTTCATTTCCTCCCGGCGTTGAAGGATTCTGTCCTTCTCCTTGTCCTCTGAGTGTGTGTGTGTGTGTGTGTGTGTGTGTGTGTGTGTGTATTTTCAATGTTTCCGAGTGAATGGGACCCGAATGGCTATAGGTTCCTTGGAGCCCAACTTCACGTGTCTGAGCCTCGGGACCTTCTTTGTAACCATGAGAAGGAAATCCATGGCGTAGGGTCTGAAATAGTTGGGGGGCAAGACTCTTCACCTATGGTCCGAAAGAGCCACTTCCCCAAGCGTATTGGAGTGGGAATTGGGGATTGCTCACAGGGTCTGCTGGGAGCCAGGAATCTGGGTCCTGGGGCAATTTCTGGGCTCCCCTCTTGGGGGACAATTTCAATATGGCAGCAGGAGCCCCAGAGTGAACCACCAGTGACCTTTATTGAGGGACTACCAGGGACTGAACTCAGGGTCACTCGACCCCTGAGCCCCGTCCCCAGCCCTACTTAATATTTTACTTAGAGACAGGGTCTCCCTGAGTTGCTTAGGGCCTCCCTTTGGCTGAGGCTGGCTTTGAACTTACGATCCTCCTGCCTCAGCCTCCCGAGCCGCCGGGATGACAGACGTGCGCCACCCAACCATGACTTTCAAAGCTCTGCCATTAACTTGGGGATATGATCCTCGGGAAAGGAAAGTGTCTTTACAACTGGATTCTGTAAAGTCATGTATGTTTCCTGCCAAGAAGTAGAGAAAACATCAAGGCAGGTTATCAAGTAGCCCAGAGCACCATAAAACACTCCGTCAATGCAAAATGGATCTCGTTCATTGAGTGTCCATGATGCCATTGAGGCACAAAATCAAAACACTGCGAGCCTCCGCGGCTTCTGGAATCACCCGGGTGCTCACCGTCTTCATGCAAAATTGCATTTATTTAAGGTCACCAGCAGCAGGTGCATGGCCGCCGTCCCCCGTAATTTAGTGGAATTTAGGTGGCTGCACGTCGATGACTTAACTTGGTTCTTGGAGACTCTGGGAAGGCATGTTGCTGCGTGGAGATGTGGATACACATCCGTGCTACAAAACCCCTGCGACAAAACACACCCGTGTGCCTGTGGATTTGCAGGATCTTCAGGCACCAAAATGCAAGCAATGCAAGCCACAAAGCCCCTAGTTGGGGCGTCAGAAAGACGGTTGTAAGTCACGGTGGGAGAACGCAGGCAGGGCGGCTGAACCAGAGGAACTTTGGGCTGAGAAACCTTCGTTGGAAATCCCTTCTGTAGCCTATGGATTCTGGTCCCCTCGATTAATTCAGCTTTTCGATTATTAACCTCTCGCCCGCTCTGTAACAGCACTACCGGTTTTCAACAGCCAAGGCTTAATGTCCTGTTCCGAAGCCTGGGGCTCACGCTATTCTACCCCAAAGGGCCATCGCGAGTTAAGATAAATAAGCATCGTGGAGGCTCCTTTGGTCAAACATTCCCATCAGCAAAGTACCAGGAATAAATTGTCAAGGAATCAAGGTGCCTGATGGGTTTATGTCGATGATCCCAGTGGCCAGAGCAGCCACCAGCTCAACCACAACAAGAAACATTTATTGGCAAATAAGAGCCCAAATGTAAACGCTCCGGTAGGTTCCAGCCAGGTATTTAAACATTTCTCATGGATTACTTTTTTTTTTTTTTGGTACCAGGAATTTGACCTCAGGGGCACCTGACCCCTGAGCCCCATCCCCAGCCCTATTTTGCATTTTATTTAGTGACAGGGTCTCCCTGAGTTGCTTAGGGCCTCACTTTGGTGGAGGCTGGTTTTGAACTCATGATCCTCCTGCCTCGGCCTCCAAGTGGATGGAATGACAGGCGTGTGACACTGTGCCTGGCCACATGGATTGCTTTAATCCACAAAGTGCTGCTATATGATATTTTACAGCAGCCCATACTCAGCCCTGCTTTCAGCAGCTTGGACTTCATGGAGACAGTGGACGTGGCTGGGGGCGAAGCCTCAGCTCTTTAGCTGCTGCAGGTTGTCTGTAAAACCCGCCGGTGTAGACTGGTGGCATCCACCAGTTTTCTTTCAGCTTATGTCTTCCCGGATCCCATCGAGCCTCAGGTTTTTGCGTTTGCTTTGCGTCATTGTAAATGCATTAACCCGAAAAGGGCACCTAGGCTCACAATTGTAGAAGGGATGCAGAAGACAGTAGAAATTTCACATGGAGAGTTGGAGAGTTCTTGGGACACTTTGCTTCATGCTTTTTTTTGGAACCATCAAACCCTTCCTAGTAGCCCGTTTAATTTGCTTGCTAACTATTTCAACAAAAGACACATGGGGGGCCGGGAGTTTGGGTTCAGTCTATAGTTAGTAGACTCCATGGCTCTGGCCCAAGGGGAGGCAGAACAAAATGGCGGCAGGGCCTGGAGGAGGAGAGCAGCTCAGGACAGGGCACCAGGGAGCAGAGAGAGCTCTGTCACCAGGGACAGGACAGAGACCCCCAAGGCACAGCCCAGGGACCCCCTCCTCCAGCCACACCCCACCTGCTGCAGTCACCACCCAGTGAGTCCATCCAAGTGGATTAATCCACTGATGAGGTCATCATCTGATCATTTCACCTCTGAGCCTTCTTGCATTGTCTGACACGTGAGCTTTCGGGGGACAGCTCTTATCTAAACCTCCATACTGATAAGCTACAGATGTGGATGTTGGGGGGTCTCCTGTAGACCACGGCTGGCGTCGGTGTGTCTGGGGGACCTGAGCTCACGTCCTGAGCTGCCCTTGTGGCCTGCGGTGAGGACGGTGTCTGGAAGGAAGTGTAGACTGGATCAGTCAACGCCTTTGGTCGTAATTGGAGTGGACGGGAGGGGTCGGCTCTATGATGGATGTGCCAGGGGTCACCAAGAGAAGCGCCCTTTCCCATTCTCTCTCTTTGGCTTTCGATGTGGTCAACTCCTGTGCAAAAATCCAGTCCTGCAGCCGAAGGGAGGGCGGACGGCGTGCAGGGCATTGTTAAGACGGAGAGTCCTGAAGGGCTGGGCATCCTGGCCGGTGTTTGTGGGCCCTGGAAATTCTCTGCTCTTCCCGCTTCTGTTCCTGCCCCACAATCCGGCCCAGAGAGGAGGGTGACGGCTGCGTTTCCAGTTGACTGTGGCTGCAGAAGTTCCGGCTTGCTCTACTTTGGATCTTGGCTGTTTTCTGAAACCCCGATGCTCAAGGTGTGGTCCCCAGCCTGGCGCTGTTTCCCAACCTCTGCAGGAGGTATCTTGTTGTAGCGTCAGAAAGCTGACTGATACAGTCTCATCCGTTTCCTGCGCTTCATTGGCCTTGGTCCTAGACACGATCCCATGAGCGTCTACCTACCGGGTCAACCTCATCAACCTTAGACAGCCTGCGTCACCTCCCATGATAAGAGAAGAGAAGCTGGTGGCCATCCATTGTTTGTCTGGGGTACCAGGGACTGAACTCAGGGGCACTGGACCCCTGAGCCCCATCCCCAGCCCTGTTTTGCCTTTTATTTAGAGACAGGGTCTCCCTGAGTTGCTCAGGGCCTCGCTTTGGCTGAGGCTGGCTTTGAACTCACCATCCTCCTGCCTCAGCCTCCAGAGCCGCTGGGACCACAGGCCTGTGCCGCTGTGCCCGGCTCACCCAGCCCTTCTTTTGTGCAAGAAGAGAGAGTCCAACAAATGCAGCGCCCTACCCGAATCAAGAGTGGACAGACTATGCTGGCTCTGTAGTTTGCCCGTTCAAAATATTCCTTTCCCAAAACGCAACACCCGAGACTCAAACACCAGTTATTGTTAAGCCAAGAAGACGGTGCAGGAGAGCCATCCCCGTGTCCCAGGTGGCAAGAGCAGAGCAAGCACAAGAGGCCAGGAGGAGGGCCCAGCTGGGTCAAACGGAGGACATTACGACATTATTGTCACCACCAGGTGTGACACCGATGGATGAGTCCCAGGAACCAGTGGGCATGTGCCTAGGAAGGAACTCACCCAACTGAGAAATCCCAGCCCAGGGCAGAAAGAGTCCTGTGTAGGATGGCCACCTCTCCATCTTAGTTTCCCTGGTCCTCCTAATTATATTGAATATTAATTATGTGTGTATTATCCGTTTGTGGAAGCTGCAGTTAGTGGTGTTGTGTTTGAGGTCTACAAAGTGTCAGCACTGGTTACATATTTCACCATATCTCCTTGTCAAAGGGCGGTCCTTGGGCCAGGAGTGGTGGCGCACACCTGGTATCCCCGTGGCTCGGGAGGCTGAGGCAGGAGGATGGCGAGTTCAAAGCCAGCCTCAGCCAAAGGGAGGCCCTAAGCAACTCGGTGAGACCCTGTCTCTCAATAAAATGCAAAATAGGGCTGGGGACGGGGCTCAGGCTCCTGAGTTCAATCCCCAGTACCTTGCCCCAAAAGGGAGGGTCCTTGGGTCTCATTTTAGCCTGGTCCCCAGAAGATAGATAAGCTGTTAAAATTTGAGGGTCGCTGATGTATTACGGAAATTCACTACGGAGTCTGTGTGCTAAGGACTTGGTCTTGAGGATTCAGGAATGAGCTAAGCAGATTGAAAGACGACGTTCGTCTAATCTGTCCTTGAATGTCACCTTGGCTTACTTTTCCACGGCTATGGGGAACACGATTAGGAGCGGCTCATGGAACACGTTTGGGATTTTTAGGTTGATGACAGGATGCAGAAGTGAGGAGTGGTCCGTCCGTCAGTGGATGGGGAGGCTGTGACTGAGGCGAGCAGGATCGAGACTGGGCTCCCCTTCTTCTTTCTACCTCCTTAGCCCCTGAAGCCAACCTGCAAGAGTTTCATTCCCGTGCCCCAGGTTTGAGGTCCGGTGGACATTTGCCTGACTGAGCCCCGTTCTGCATTGGGTGCAAAAAAAAAAAAAAAAAAAAAAAATGCATTCGATTGAATAAAGTGAGGCCAGGCGGACTCTTGGCCTCCCCGTGTGGGACAGAACATGCAGACCGCATCGCTCGGTGTTTGGCTATTTCACTTAACATAACGCCTTCCGGTTCCTCCCATTTTGATGCAAATGGAAGGATTCATTCTTTACCCTTCTTTAGAGTATTTTACAGAACAGTCCACATGTTCTCTTTGTGTTCGTTTTGGACGGACACCTGGGCTGATTCCATCTTTGCTTACTATGAAGGATGTTGCAGTGAACGTGCGCCTGCAGGTATTTCTTGGTATGATCGCTTCCTTTCTTTGGTATTCATACCCCGGAATGGGAGAGCCGGATCACGTGGTCGATCTGCTCTTAGTTTTTGGAGGAACGTCCTTTGTCTTCTCCATAGTGGCTCCGCAAGTTTGCCGTCCCTACAGCAGCGTATGGCAGGTCCTTGGGTCCCACGTCGTCCCCGGAATTGGCTGCTGTTTGTAACCACCATTCCAATGGAGGTGCCATGGCATCTCGGGGTGCTTTCTGTCTGCATTCCGCTAATGGTGAAAGTCAATGGGGCATTTTTATGAATCAGTTGGCCCTTTTGGAAGCTTTGGAACTTGGTTTTTATCCTGTAGATAAATGACCCACCTTGCAGGTGGCCCATGAAGGGACAAGATCAGGGCTGCGGTTCTGCAAATCCTTGGCCATTTATTTCGGGGGGGGGGGAACTACGGCACCGAGTTCCCCTACGTTAAACGCGGACATTGCTTCTCACCGGTCACCATCAGTCTCTGGGCGGCGACAGCTGTCCCCTGATGGATGGGATGTCGGTGACGCCTCTGACCCTACGTGAGCTAAGGAAGGATGGCCTCTCTGGAGCCGGTGACGGCAGAGTGTCTGTGCTCCTGGATTCACGCTACAGGAGAGCCTCGCGGGACACCGCCGGGCGTTTATCATTGCACAGGGAGACTCGGAGCCAGCACCCGGGCTGCAGTTACCCTGCCTCTCATCCATCTTAAAACTCGAGCCTCAGTGAGAATACAGGACTCCCGCCGTCCCCCTGTCGAGCCCCGGAAGCACCCACAGTTTTAGGGAGGCGACTTTTCAGGGTTTCCCGTGTCCCCTGGAATTCGGGGGCTGGTCCCAGACCAAGCGTTCAGCACGGAGCGCCATATGCACGTCTCAGGGCAAGTCTCCGCCGACTGCTCCGCTACCAAGAGGACCACCTGCTCTTAGCGGCTGCATCTCCCCTCTCGAGGGTGGAGCTGGGGACCTGGGTTCCCGTCAGGAGCGTCAATCAGAAGCCAGAACTCAAGGACCTCGGGTGATGCCATCGTGCTCCCAGGCCACCTGGAATCCCACCTGCAGGGAGGAGCCTCCTGCTACCTCTGAGCGGTGGCTTCACAGGGTCTTTGCGAGAGCGTCAAAGCCGTGAGAGCGCTCTGCAGCATCCAGCCTTCCTCTGCAACCTGGGTCCACTCAGGACGGAGACACGGCCCCGTTCCCGCATTTCCACGTTTTTATTTTCCTCTTTAGGGTGACAAGATACCGGGTCAGAAAGCCCTCGCTTTAACAGTCAGCTGGTCCCTGAGCCTCGAGTTAAGCCCCAAAGTGCTCTCGAAATGGCTTATTTTCTGTATTTGTTTCATTCCGGGAGCAACCAGAGAGAGAGAGAGAGAGAGAGAGAAGGCTTTGGAAATAAAACATTTCGTTTAGAGGCTCCCCGGCAGCCCGCTGTCGGTAATTCAAAACCATCATCCTATATAAATTGGTATCATTAGATCTCAAGAACCTTACTAGGAAAAAAAAATAATAATATTTGCAGACCTCTGACGGCGATGCATCGCTCTCAGAGGGACGGAAGAAAAGGAAAGAAAGAAAGAATCATGCGGCCCAATTTGTTCCCAGGGGAGATTTCCCGTTCAGAATTTGCAGGCGAGAAAGAGGTTAGACCTTTGATGGGATCAAGCTGATGAAAAATTAAATGGTTAATGGGCTCTGGGCTCTATGGATGAGATGCTGGCATAAAACCCGCCGAGTTCCAGGTCCAGAGAGAGCGTCTTTGGGGGAAAATCACGGGCTGAGAGGAAATGGGGACGCGGACAATTTCTCAGCAGACTGAACCCGATTCCCCACCCTCCGCGGTCCCCGCCGGTCACCGATGGCCTCAGCTGCTGCGTTTGCATTCATCCCGGCCCCCGTTGGAGATGGAAATGATAGAGCAGAGTCACGGCTCTGGGCAGAGAAGAAGAATGCGGACACATGAGATATGTCATCGTGGTCATTGGAAAAAGAGTGGAATTTGGAGGAAATATTGGGCCAAGGGGTGTTAGCATGCAGAAGGACCCAGGGGGGTTGGTTGGAAGGAGACTGCACGCATGCACCTGCACAGATGCACACACACGGAGCTGCAGGTTTGTAGCCCACGGGGGTGACTAGACACGGAAGGCGGCTGGCTGAAACAAAGAAAAGGAGTTAGGAGTCCAGCTCCCGATTTAAGCTCTGCCCCTGCAACTCTATGTCACCCCAGCCCTGCGCACACAGCCTAGCTCAGGTGGCTTCTGCACACACACACACACTTTGAGCCGGTGAATAAGGAAGGCCAGGAGCCCCAAGGTGCATTTGAATCGAAATTACACTGGAGCCATTTTAGGTTTGCCTAAAAAAATTGAAAAGAAAGTCGAGCCAGGCAGAGTGGCGCACACCTGTCGTCCCAGCGGCTCGGGAGGCTGAGGCGGGAGGATCGTGGGTTCAAAGCCAGCCTCAGCCAAAGAGAGGCCCTGAGCAATTCAGGGAGACCCTGTCTCTCAATAAAATGCAAAATAGGGCTGGGGACGGGGCTCAGGGGTTGGGTGTCCCTGAGTTTAATCCTAAGGAACCCAAATAAATAAATAAATAGAAAGGACAGAATTTTCATATATCTCCTGTGCCCTCTATGGGACAAGGTGCACCTTGACCTAGTTACTATGTCCTCTTTGTTACTATTGCAGGATGCAGTACTTGTTACCATTGGCCACCCAGGATCGATACATTGTTATTCTCGGAAGGTTTGATTGACACTTGGGGTATCTAACTGCATCCACCCCCTCAGTATCCTGCCAGACGCTGGTCTAAGCCCGGAACATCTTCCAGGCTCAACCTGTTCACCCACCCTCCCCTTTCTCCCCTCACAGCCACAGAACCTTTTACAATCTCTGCTATTTGCTTTTTCCCTAATAACGTCACACGGTGTGTTGACTTCTTTCCCTTAAAACACTCATTTATGTTTCCTCTATGTGTTTGCCCGGTGGGATCCCTCAATTCTTTTAATATTTGCATCAACTGGGTTCTCTGCAGTCTAGGTATCCACTCTCCTTTTGCAGGGCATCCCAACGTTTTGGCAATTGCAAGGAAACCTGCCCTAAAGATGGGTGTGGGTTTGGGTTTTTTGTTTTGTTTTGTGAACACAAGTTATTGCAGAAGCCACGTATGTTACAAAGCATTTTTTTTCTTTTTTACTGCAATTTCTTGGTGCTAAGGTTCTTCTAAATATATGAAAGGTGAATGGGGTTTGAAATGAAGGAATAGTGCTCCATTATTATTTGCAGTAGAAGAATGCAACATCCTGGGTCCTCTGCCTGTAAGATTTTGCGTGGAAGTCGTGTGCGGAAGAAAGGGGAATTTCTCCCTCACGGTAGGGGTGGGGGCGGTATCATCTCGATGCTTCTACTTCCACTCGTTACGCTAATTATCATTTTCAAAGAAAGAAGGCTTAGGTTTGTGCGGCAGCCAAATAACCCCAGAGCCAAATGAGCTCAGGCGCACAGGTGGCTTGCTTAGTTGTACCAGGTCAGACCGTAATAAATGTCGAGCTGATGATGATTGATCCCGGGAGACAGATTGCCAGCTGTCTCTCTCCTGGTGTCTGAGTGACATTTATGTATACGGTGCAGGATCCAGAAATGTTTATCATTTGAGTTAAAAATCGAGAAAGATGGAACCTCCTCTCGCCTGCGGCATTGGCAATCAAACGGCAGAAAGACATCTTTATTCTTTTACTCTCTCTTTTTTTTTTTTTTTTTGGTACCAGGGATTGAACCCAGGGGTGCTTAACCGCTGAGCCACACCCCCAATCCTTTTTTTATATTTTGTTTAGGGTCTTGATAAGCTGCTCAGGGATTCGATCAGTTGCTGAGGCTGGCCTTCAACTTTTGATCCTCCTGACTCAGCCTCCCAAGCCACTGGGACTACAGATGTGCACCCGCGTGCCCGGCCCTGAGGTCTACTTAATGTCTCTTTGGCTCCACGCTGATTCTCACTGTGTCTGCCCACTTACTTACCTGAGTTTCAGACTCAGACATGAAACCAGACTACTCTGCCTGTGATCCCAGCTACTCGGGAGACTGAGGCAGGAGGATGGCAAGTCTGAGGCCAACCTGGGCAACTTAGCCGGAACGTGTCTGAGACACGTGGAGAGAGGCCAAGAGCCTTCATCTTGCAATTCTGGTTCCCGGGACAGGGACATTGGTGGCCGGTGGCCCAGGGCCGTGGCCAGCTGGTCAGGGCTGATCTTGCCTCTGCTTTCCGGCATGTTCTCCCAAACCTCTCCTGATCCGTGAGGCTGGTGACTTGTAGAAACGAGGATGGCTTCTTCTACGTGGGGCTCCCCTCCATGACTGGATCTTTCGGGTGCTCCTTCGGGAGCCCTGCCTGGGCCGGTGTCACGGAGGTCAATTCCACGCTCACCGCGGTCACCTCCCTACCTGGAGGAAGGAACCCACCAGTGGAGTTGGGGACCCGCCCCTTTCTCCCCGGATAAGGGAGGAGCTTTAACATGCATCCCTTCTGTCCCCCAGGGCAGGTCCTGGATGTCCTAGAGGAGCTGAGACTGGCCGACAATACCCTGGTCTACTTCACCTCGGACCACGGAGCCCACGTCGAGGAGGTGACCGCCAAGGGCCAGAAGCATGGCGGCAGTAACGGCATCTATAAAGGTGAGAGGCGCAAAGTGGACAAGCGCTGTCCTCCCCCCCTGCTCCGTGGACGCCGTTTCCTTGACCCCCTGGTGTCCCCGGAACTGGACATTCACCAGGCCAAAGTGACCACTTGGGTCGCGGTTCTCCACTGGGCTCAAAAGCGCTTCCATTCCTAAGCCACCGAATCCGTCACCTGCTGACTTCTCCCTGTCTCTCTCTGACTTCCGTCCCCATCGCCTCTGATCCCGTGACTCTGTCCCTTTGTACCCTCCGGTCACACAGGCTCTGTGGGGCCAGCTGCGTAACCCCGGCCCCTCTCGCCATCTCGAGACGCTTCTCTTGGTCATGTCCGCAGCGTCCCTTCTGCCATGTTTGGGACATTATTGGCAGGTTCTAGGGATGGGGACGGGGACGTCTTTGGGAAGCCATTGTTTGGCTTATCGGAAACCATGGTCCCCTCTGCCACTTGGTTCTTGCCGCAGGGTCACCTTAGCTGTTCCCATGAAGGATCAGGTTGGTCCCCGGGGAGTATTTGGTGACACCCAGGTGCTGCCTGGTACCAGCGCGTCTGGGGATAATCCAAGTGTCCCACATCACAAAGGCTTTGATAAGATCCTAACAGGACACACCTGGTCACTCAGCCGCCTCTGCAGCGGGTGTGGTTGGAGACACAACCAGACATGTCCCCGCGGCTCCCAAGAGAGGGTGCGTGGGGCCGCCGGGCAAGCCGAGGAGATGGGTCGGAAGTGGACACACAGGTGACCTTCGAACCTCGCTAGAATAAATCCAGGAAGTGCTGTTGCCCTGTCATTTCTCTGTCACGCGGGTGTTTCGCGTACCGCGAGGGCCGTAGGAAATCCGTTTACCCCCACAGCCGTGGAAGGGTGGCGTCCGGGATGCTTTTGTCCATCCCCTCGTGGAGAACGGCGCACTGGGCCTCTGGGGAGATTCTGGGCAGAGACAACAGTCTCGCCATTGCGGAGGCTGGCTTTGAACTCGCGATCCTCCTGCCTCGAGGCTGCTGGGATGACAGGCGTGCACCAGGGCACCCAGCTCAGTTTATGATTCGACGTGCACCTCTGGAGTCAGCCCCATGAGGCTGGGACACCCCAGGGCAGTGGCCGCGTGCGCCTGCTCTGGGTAGCTCACAGCTAGCACACGGGGGTGCAGTTCCTGTGTCGGAGGTAGTGTACAGGCCCTGCTGGTGGGTACCCCCCTATCTCCCATCATATTCCAGCCAAGTGAGCCGTGGGAACTGGTCTGGGTGGGTAGTAAGGTGCGATGCTTCCTGAGGATCTCCACAAGGCTGTGGCCTGGGTGGACCAGGGTCACAGTGTGATTATCCTGTTAAGATCTAGATGTGGGTGGAATGTTTCGCGGGTAGAATTCCGCTCAGATTTTATGAATGTCGACAAGGAGTTGTTCCTGCAGTAGTTTCTGAAATATTTGCCTCCAAAATAAATCGGCATTATACTTTCTGCATATTTACAATGATCCTGTTGACCTCACAAAACCAAGGAACAGCCCATCTTTCCACTTGAGAATCAAGGATTGAGTTGGGCATGGCGGCACATGTATGTGATCTGGTGACTCAGGAGGCTGAGGCCGGAGGATTGCAAGTTGGAGGCCAGCCTCAGCAATTTAGCGAGACCCTCTCTTTAAATAAAAAAAAGGTTAAAAGGGCTGGGGATGTAGCTCATTGACAAAGAGCCCCTGGGTTGAATCACTGATGTGGGGGAGAAGAAATCAAGGATTCTTTGTCTTCATTAGTGGGACTAGTTAATTGAACTATGTTCTGATACCAAGTTGTTATTCCAGCTACTCAGGAGGCTGAGGCGGGAATCAAAGGTCCTTAGGCAACTTAGGAAGACCACGTCTCAAAATAAAAATGGAAAGGACCTGGAACATCGCTCCGAGGTAGAGCATGCACCCAGTGTGCCCAAGGCCCGGGGTTCCGTGTCCAGTGTTGCAGAAGAGAGGGGAGGAGAGGAGAGAGGAAAAGTATTGGCAAGGATGTTACAGGAAGGGAATCCTTGCACGCTGCTACAGAGTAACCGTGTGAAGTAGCACGGTCCTTAGTGCAGAGAACAGCGTAGAGATGCTCAGATGCACACAAAGTGCAGGCAGACACCTGCACACGGTTCACAACCGCCAAGCAATGGTCCACCTGAGTGTGCATCCGTGGGTGAGCGGGGACAGAGTGCAGAATGAGTGGCAGCTGCCAGACGTGGTTGGGGAAGGGAAAGGGGGCATCCCTGGAGGTGATGGATCTGGTCTTTCGCTCACACCACCTCTGCAAGAATTCTCTGCACCAACATGAAGCTCCTTGCCCCAAACCCCTTCTTTTCCTTCTGTGCACATCTGACAATTTCCGTGTTGATGTCTTTGCTTCTTTCTCTCTGTCTCCCCTGTTAATCTGGAACCCAGAGTGGCTCTTCCTTAGATCGGGGTGGGACACTCTCATCCCAACCTCGGAAACCCCCCCAAAAATGCTCTCCAACTTCTCCAACACGGAGGCAGCGTGCAAATCAGACAGTTCCACCTACCAAACTGGGTTCACGCCCAGAGTCATTTACAATGTGGCGTCAGATGACCTCCAGCCTTTGTGCCTAAGGGGAGGATCAAACTAGTATATTTTTGTGTTTGGAGCTGGTCCCTCGCCCTCAAGGATGTGACTCAGCTATGCAAACCTTGCAGAAGTCAAATAAATGAGTAAGTCCTTCATTTGCCGAGCATTTTGGAGAAGGGGTGCTCACCTGCAATGCAGTTTAAGTGGCTTTCCTGGTCCCCACGGGCCAGGGTCTCCTGGAATCTCCGAAACAAGTCAGTTAGACCGACTCCAACGTCTTTGCCGTCTCTCTCTGCTCAAGGTCACCCTGAAGGAGGCTCAACCCTCCCTCCCTTCTCTCTGCCGATGGGCAAGTGATAAATGTCAGTGGAATAGATAAATTAACTGCACGGACTCTCTCTGCAGACTGGGGGGGGGGGGGCGGGTCATATTTTCCTAAGTGTTCAACCACAGACACCCTCTGCCGTCCTGCAAGATGCTCTTAAAATTGCCCCCGACACCTGCAAGAAACGCATCTATCTTCTCCCTTAAGCACAAATTCCCAAAGCAACGGATTGTAGGAGTTGCTTTAAAAAAAAAAAAAAAAAAGTCACTGATCTTGGCATCCGTTTGCCTGGCCGCACAACACGGCTTTCAGAGAGCGATTGATATCTTTACGGGGGGGAGGAAATACCACGGGGAGCCCCGGTGGTTCATCAGAAGGTAGTTATGCCGCCGCGGTCCTGTCTGCAGAAGTTGGCAGGCGAGCTCATGGGTGCATCTGTTGCTGGGCTGCGTGGAGCATGCTGGGCCTGGGCTCGGTTCTCAGGTGGGACCCCAGAGAGCGCAGGGTCCTGGGTGGTCTCCAGGAGGTTAGATCTACTAGCTCTTTGGGCTGATCAGCAACGGTGTTACCGGTTCTTCTGATCCTCTGCTTACGGAAAGGACACTTAGCTACAAAACAGCATTCTGGTTTTTATTTTTTAATTGCAAATCAACAAAATCTCTCTCGGTTGTGTTCTCTTCTCTTGGCTTGAGTTAGTCTCACGTCCTTTGGTTCTTCATGACCCAAGAGGATGAGGCTCTGCCGACACACACGCTCCAGCCTAGGTCTGCAGCAGGCAGGGATGTCTAGGTTGGGGTAAGAGTGCTCTGTGCCTGTTGGCATCCTGTTGGCATCAGGATGACATCCCTTGCAATGCATTTCTGAGCAGGGGACCTTGCAAAGCGTGGCATGGAGCAACCCGGCCGGGGTAACGTGCCGGTAAGAGAACTCCCGGGGAGGAATGGTAACGCTGGGCAGCCTAGCCCCGAAATTCAGAGAGCCTTCCAGGAGGACGTGCAGAAGGCACCGCACAGAGGACGTCCCTAGAGTCCAGGGGGGTTAGAGTCCCGTCTCACCACTGGGGGTTGACAGGGAAGACAGGATGTGCATAGGATGGATCGGCGTCCACCGCGTCAACTTGAACTTGAAAAATGCCCTGGAAGGTAGAACAGAAACAGGCTTATTGGAAGCCAAGGGGCACTCATCGAGGCCTTAAGGATTTGCAGGAATGGTTTGTTTGGGTCTGGGGGCAAAGCGTAGCCAAGAGAACATTTAGAGCAATGGAACTTTCTGGGCACCTGAGACAGGGGTGGGAAGCCCTAAGCCGAACCAAGGCGTGATATTAAAAACGTGAAGCCAGGTACGGTGATCCACGCCTGTCATCCCAGCAGCTCAGGAGGCTGAGGCAGGAGGATCGTGAGTTCAAAGCCAGCCTCAGCCAAAGTGAGGCCCTAAGCAACTCAGGGAGACCCTGTCTCTAAATAAAATGCAAAATAGGGCTGAGGACGGGGCTCAGTGGCCCAGAGCCCCTGAGGTCAATCCCCAGTTACCCCCCAAAAGTGAGCCAACCAGGACAATCCCCAGTTACCCCCCAAAAGTGAGCCAACCAGGATATGGTTATATTACAGGCTAGAATATATGTAACATAGGTATTTTATATAATATCTACAATATGTACTGTGTGTCACCTAATATATAGAACATTCTATGCAATAGTATATGTATTATATAGCATATGATATAGGTGATATATGCATTACATATCACGTATAATATATATATGATATTTATATAGAGAGGCAGATACACAATGTAGACAGAAGATCTTAAGGAGTTTGATTAGGTAAAAATATAGTTCATTAAGTGGCTGTGATGATTCCCTCAATGTTGAAGAATTTAATGGTGTGGAATAAGGACAGGGTTGGAGCCTAACCCGAAACCAGAATGCAATGAACTAATGCAAAGGTGGCAAGAGGCGGCCCAAAGCTTGGGCTTTATAAATAAAGTTTTATTGAAACACAGTCCTGCTCATCTACGGAGGTTGCACAAGACCTTTGCTGATCTTTGGCTTCAGCTGCAGAGTTGGGTCATGGGGAAAGCCCCCCCATGAATATAGCTGATGATCGTTGCCATCTGGGTCTTGTGCAGAGACCAACATTTGCAGCCCTGGACTTTTGGACAGTCTGGTGGACAGCTTAGGGACTCCCTCTTGATTGTTGAAGCTACAGAGAGCGTAGCGCCCCCCCCCCACCCCGCCTTGGACCAGGACCCAGCTCGCGGGAATGACAAGACCCTCCTCCTTCCGTGTGCTTGGCCTCCGTTCAGCGCTATCCCAAGTGGGTGGACACCCAGAGAGCAGGCAAATGAGGAAAAATAAAATAGAAATATTTCTCAAAACCCTGTGCCCGGATCAAGCTGGAGAATGACTAGCGTATGCTCTTGCCGTGCTGAGTGACGGCGTGGGGAGGGACGAAAATAGAAGAACCCCATGCATGTATCTTTGTGTCCCCTTTGGTGACCTTGGGGTCAGAACAACCTCAGGACAGACCCTTGAAACTCTGTCTGTACCTTTGGTCACTCGCTGTGTAACTCGGACCAGGTTTTCTCAGACACTGAATGGGTTCTGCTCTGGGGAAGAGCGAGCCGTGGCTCTTCAGCCTGTTTGTTGGGCACGTTTTTTCGCCTTTTCGTTTCCACGTCACGTTGCGAGAGGAGAAGGACTGGAGCCCGCCCATCTGATGACCCACGGTATTTGCCTCTTTTGCCTGGAAATGTGTGATCCCGGCCCCCAGCCCGCTGTCCTGAAGGCTGCGTGCTCGGATGGGTGTATCATCTGTTGCAAAAAAAAAAAAAAAGAAAAAGAAAAGCTTTAGATACCTATTTTCCTACCGTGGCTGTTATAAAAACACCCCTTTTGCAGCCTCAGAGAATTGCATGAGATTCTATTTACTGATGCATTTGTTAGTTGGTGACGGTCGGTTAAGAACCGTGACAGGCTCACCATGTGCGTGGGGCGACGTGACTTTGACCGTTGATGAGGGAGCCATATCTGATCCTGCGCCACCCTGCACGCGGTGGCCGGCAGGAGGCTGGGTCTGGGGGCTGCAGAGACAGCTGCCTCCCTGGGGTCCTGGGCCACCACTGAGGGTGCCCTGGGCCTGTCACCTGCACACCCATAAGCCACTTCTTTGCAGGCAGGTGTGAGTATTGTGTGCAGATGGCTCTTTGTGGCTTGGAATTTTGGCGGGGATTTGGAGTCTCTGGAATGGGACCCAGGAATTTTCTTTGGTTTTGACTTTGGTTAGGTTCATCTCCCGTTACCTGGAAGTCGGGGACACCACCAAGGTCCCCAAAGGGGAATGCGTTCCAGACAGGTGACATACACAGGTCTTGGATTTTTCCTCTGGATGCCTGTGGGGCCATGTGCTTTTTAAACAGCCAGGTTTCCTACCCACACTGTTACGTGGCTCTGCAGCCAGGTGTACGATAGAGTCACCTGGTGAGTCCCCGTAAAGCATCCAAGGACACAGCCTCACACCGTAAAGATGATTCTCTGATTCCCCCCCCCCCCGGGGAGGATATAAAATCTGTCTGTGTGCCTGTCGATATTGAGCCTCCCTCGTTGGAAAGCCAAGGGCTCTCCGGTCGGAAACTCCGGGTAAGAGCATCCCAGCCCATTACCTTGAGGTGATGTTAGAAAGATAAGGGAAGAGCCTCGGCTGTCCCCGGACACCGGAATCAGAAATGACACACCCTGGTGTGAATTGCACGTGAATTTCCCCCTGCATGCCTGTGCATTCACACCAAGCTGAATGCATCTTGCCGGTGCCCAGTCTTCAGCCGTGAGACCCCCACCCCGTCTTTGAGAAAGGAAGACGTGCTCCAAGATCCCTGGGCACCCCGGGCGGTGGTAGAAATCTAACTTCCTCAGTTTAGATGGCATTTATCGCCAACGTGGGTCGTGCCTTAGCCAGCTCTAGGTGAGACTGTGAATGCATCTTAAGGCATTGCTCTAGAGCAGCAGTTCATATGTTGACTCGTCGTCCACACACCACCTGCAAGGCTTGGCGACGCCAGCCGGACCTCATCTGCTGATATTCGGATGCACCCTGAGCCTCGCGGTGTCTCCCAGGTCCCTAGTCTGGTAGCTTTAATTATATTCTAATTGCTGCCTGTGCACAAAGCTTCTTTCTGCAGCTGCACGGGAAGAGCTCTTCTGGTGATGGCCGACAGTGACAACAGGTTTTTATTATTTTGCTTTCTTGTCGTCACTGGTGACTAGGCTTGGAACGATTGGAAATGCTGCCCATCATTAGCTGGGGGGCGGCCTTCTCTGGGCTCAAAGCCAGGACTCGCGGGCCACCCTGCAGGCTGATCCTGTCGGGCATAGCGTTGACCTTGTCGTTTATTTCTTCCCACCGCCGTGGGCGCCGTCTCAGTCTGGAAGTGCTCTTTGAAGCCACCCAGTGAGAGTCCTCGTCTGTCCCCAAAGTGACCGAGCGCTGGAAAACACACGGACGTGCGTGAGCTTTGAGGAGACTAAACGCTGCTCCCTCTCTTTTTTGGGGGGATTTTTTTTTTTAGGAGGGAAAGCCAACAACTGGGAAGGAGGTATCCGGGTGCCAGGCCTCCTGCGTTGGCCGGGGGTGATCGAGGCCGGTTTGGAGATCGACGAGCCCACCAGCAACATGGATATCTTCCCCACGGTGGCCAAGCTGGCTGGGTCGCCTTTGCCCAACGACAGGTACGTCCGTCCGTTCGAGGGGAGGGGGGTGGGACACTTTGGACGCTTCTTGTGGCGTTAATCGGACCTCGACCCTGTCGGGGGCCCACTCCACCAACGCCATTTCCGTCTCTTGGCGATGGTGAAGAGCGCTGGATCAAACGTGGGCGTGGCGGGTGTTGCTAGGGATTTCATTTCCTGTGGATACACACCCAGGATGAGGTCACCGGATCCTACGGTCGACACACTTTTTTAATATTTTTGAGAACCCCCCACCACACACACACACTGGTTTCTGTGTTGATTGACGTTGTCACCCAGGGCCACTGGACATTTTTTAGTCCCCTGGGATGTGACGTAAGACGGTTCATCCAGCCTGCGGATGCTCTCTGCCATTTGTCTGGCCTGCCACTGAGCAGCAGGGCATGTGCCACAATCGGACCCCACATCTTTCCTCTCCCCCCGACTCAGTGGCGGTTTGCAACACCCCGAAAGGTGGCCGGTTCCTCTCCCCGTGGGGCCCGTCCCCAGCGCACACATCCCCTCCTACCACACCAACCAGAGAGGTGGCCACTGTCCACCTCGTAGTCTCGACTTCTCATATCCACCAATCTTTATGCTGCTAGCAACTCCACGTGGAGATTCTCTGAAACCCAAGACGGCACCCACTCACTTTTTGTTAGCTATCGCCAACCCCGTGACGATGACATGTGGCTCCCAGGAAACCTACCGTAAGGATGGTCATTAAAAAAGTAAGACAAAGAGCATCTTCCCGTGTAGTGGGAAAATCATCTTGGCCTCCCAGGCTGGCCTGGAACTCGTGATCCTCCTGCCTCAGCCTCCCCAGCAGCTGGGATTACAGGAGTGTGCCACGGTGCCCGGCTCTTGACATATTTTTTACTGGTGCATAATAGTTGCACATAATAATGATGGCATCTGTTATTACATATTTGTGCATGCACAGAATATAATTTGGCCAATACCACTCCCTAGCACTTTCCCTATCCCTCTGTATATGTTCCCCCCCACCCCCCCGGTCCCTTTTCGTCTCCTGATCTCCATTTGAATTTTATAAGACCTGTCCCCCACCTCTCTTTTCCTTTGCCAACTACTACTCCCACATGTGAGAGGAAACATACAACCCTTGATCTCCCTCCTGTGGCTTATTTTGCTTAACATAACGGTTTCATTCTTCTTTAAGGCTGAGTAATATTCCATTGTGTGTCCACAGCACGTTTTCTTATCCACTCACCCACTGATGGACACTGAGGCTGGTCCTATAGTTTGGCTGCTGTGAATGGTGCTGCTATGGGTCACTATCCACTATCATGGATCACTATCACCCAGTGTGACTGTCCCCTTGGAGTTTATTTAAAATGCCTGGTGTTACATTTTGCATCTGGACTGTCCCCCAAAAGCTCGTATGTTAAAGACTTGGTCCCAGCCGCTGGTTCTACTGGTCAGCGGGAGGACCCATTAGAGGAGGTGCCTTCTTGGAAGAGCTGGTCCCTGGGACAATGCCTTTGAAGCATATATATTTGTCCTTGGAACCTCTTCTCTCTCTCTCTGTCTGGGTCCTGGCCACCGTCAAGTGAGCAGCTTTGTCCCACCATACCCTCCCCACCTTGAGGACAAGCCCCCAGCATATAGGGCCAAGCATCTGCAAACGGAAACGTTGGAAATCATGGCCAAAGTCATTTTTTCTTCTTTCAGTTGTTTCTGTCAGGTCTTCTGTCACAGCAACGGAGAGCTGCCTACCACCCCGGGAGGCGTTTTGATAGTTTCACCACAGGGCACCACCTGCAGCCTCTGGGCTGAGGCCAAGGGCGCTGCTGAGCCTCTCCCAGAGCATCAGGCTCAACAGTGACTTGTCTGACCCAGAATGAGATTGAGAAATCCTGCTCTAAGATTTATTGTTCGCTCTTTTATGGAAAAGGTAGTTGCTATAGGAAATTCCATCAAAGGTTTTCATTAAAAAGCTTCTAGGTAACATCTTCATATTTCTCTCTGTCTGTAAATTTGACACTCAAAGACATACCTTTTACCAAGGAGCCTTAACTCTTTCCCACCAAGATGGATAGAAATGGGCTTTGTCAATTTCTTTTTTTTTCTTTTTCTGGGGATTGAACCCAGGGGAGCTTAACCACTGAGCCACATCCCCAGCCCTTTTTCTTTTTTTTATTTTGAGACAGGGTCTCACTGAGTTGCTTAGAGCCTTTTTAAGTTTCTGAGGCTGGCCTCCAACTTGTGATCCTCCTGCCTCAGCCTCCTGAGCTGCTGGGATCTCAGGCATGCGCCACCACACTCAGTCGGCTTCGTCAATGTCTTGCTAGAGCAACACAAAGTTCACACTTCTCAGGAGAAGAAATCCACCCTCTTAACGAGGTGGCTGTCCTGTTCCCACATGATTTGTCTGAAGAAGCAGAATTCTGTTCAGCCACCATCCTGCCTTCAGATGTCACCCCGTAATTCCCAAGAAGAGCCTTGGACCTAGCGCCAGCCTTTTCCCATCCATGAAAGCCTGGCGGGACAGGATACACCCTGAGACCCAGGGTTTCTACTTAATTAAAAGAGAGGCAGCAAGGATTTCTGCTTCCGCGAAAGGGTTGGTGAGCTGAGGGTGCAGGGCAGAGGGTCTGCTGTGCCGTCTTCCAGCTGCAGAAGAACAGCGTCCCACTCTGACCCCGAGGCTTGCCGACGGGACATTGCTCTGCGCCGTGGCTTATCTAAGGCGCTGCTAGTGACCGTCACACAGGCATGTTTGGAAAAATCCAATACGGGGTCTCCAAACAAGCAGATCCCAGTAAGACGTGGAAGGCACATTTTTTGTGTGTGCAAAAAAAAAAAAAAAGAGAAAATAATACCGTATAAGACCTCAATGTCTCAACTCGTGAGGACGGAATATTTTTTCTGTGGATTTCATCATTGCAAACCGACAGACGATGCTGGGCCTGTCCATTCCTCGCAGGGGTATTAACGAGGGGCAAGGAATCTCACTTGGTGAAGCTTTTGGGGAAACATCTCAATTCTCTTCTGCGGGGAGGGAAGCAAACAGGACGCTGACATTCTCAAAAAAAAAAAAAATCACATTTTAGAGGTGGAATACTCGCATCTCCTATTCCACAATTTTAATTTTTTAGGGCAGGAAAATAAATGCATGCTTTCGTGGTCGATGTGGGTGCGGATAAAGACAGGGAAGGTGATTTTTATTCTCTCCCTGTGACTGGGGAGGATTTAAATTGAAGCGAGGCCGTTAGGTCTTGTGGGACGTGACTCAGACAGACACGGAGGCAGCTCTGTGTCCTGGACAGACGTCCACGTCTCCTCTGAAGAATAAAGAAGGACCTTCTCCCCACCCCAGCCTCAGTGGTTAAGTTTCTGAGGCTGGCCTCCAACTTGTGATCCTCCTGCCTCAGCCTCCTGAGCTGCTGGGATTTCAGGCATGCGCCCCCGGATTTCAGGGACCCCACAAGTGGCCGTAGACCTGATCTTGCTTTCTGTTCACGGACGGCAGAGGGTTTGGTTCTTACCAATGTTTTTTGGGTTGTGAAAATAACTTTCTGGCTACTGGGGATCTGCCGTCCCCCCACCCCACCCCGGGTTGTTAGCCAGGAACCCCACAAGTGGCTTAAAGCAATCCCAAGTGTTTTGATAGCGTGGACGCCACTTAAAAGTTTAGCCCCATGGGGTCACTTTCAATTTTTCATAGCAGGAATGAGCTTCCGTGTGACAGGCCATATTTCTGCGGCACCGTTAAACGGCAGCTTTTCGGAGGGGTGTGATTTATAGCCTGCTTCTAGGAAGGAGCGTGTTAGGTGTTGGAGACATTATCATCATTTTTTTTTTAAGAGCCTATCTGTGCATAGGAAGGAGGAAAAGCTTACGGCGTAGACTCTGTTCCCCTCCTCCACTTAAACTAACACATTTTGCTTTTTAAGTAAGAAAAAGACTTTCAAGACGTGGAGCCGACGATTTTTTAATGCAATCCCATTTACTATTATTCCTCTGATAATGATCATTTCGGTTACAAATGCCGGTCTTATCAAAGCACTCCCCTCTCCCCAAATCTTAAATCTCATGTTGAGTTTTGCTGGCATTTGGGGGTTAAAATAAATAAATGAATAACAGATTCAAGAAGTTAAGGTTGAGCTGGGCGTGGTGGTGCACGCCTGCAGTCCCAGCGGCTCAGGAGGCTGAGGCAGGAGGATGGCGAGTTCAAAGCCAGCCTCCGCCAAAGGGAGGCCCTAAGCAACTCAGGGAGACCCTGTCTCTAAATAAAATGCAAAATAGGGCTGGGGACGGGGCTCAGGGGTTAAGCACCCCGGTTCAATCCTGGGTACCAAAACATAAGAGGAAGCAGTAAAGAGATTTGTCCAAACGCTGGCGATGCCTCTTGCTCTGGGGAGTCAGGAGGCACCTCCCCAAGAGACATGATCCAAACCTGTCGCTTTTCTCCACGGGGGGGACTCCCCGTGGGCCACGCTCCTCCCTGCCCACCTCCTCTCCCTTCTGTTCCTTCCCCCAGCTCTTTGCAGGCTCAGAGTCTGGCTTGAAAGGTCTTTGAAAAGGAGGCACCTGGGGGCCCCTGCGGAGAGCTCGCTGCTGCACAGAGCCAGCCCTCGCCTCCCGCTTCCTTCTCCTCCTCGGCTGAGATCAGCAGGCGAGCAGCGGCCCCAGGAAGGGAGCCAAGCCTGTCTGCCGTCCTTATTTCTAACTTATGATAATAGGGTCTTTTCAGCCCCGAGACTTGGGTGCATTAATAAGGAGGGCTGAGGCTGCAGGAGCAGTGAGCGCTGAGCAGCGTGCGGCTGTCCTCACATTCTGGGTTCTGGATAGCACCAAAATAAACCTCAGAAAATACCCTCGGGGGACCGGAGGACCCTTACATGCCCCCTGAGAAGACAGGGCAGGGTCGCAGCGTCTTCATCCGACCAGGGAAACTCCCCAGCCGAGCCCTGCATCCCCCTGTGCTCCGAGGGCATCCCCGGCTGCTCCCAGGGCCTTCAAATGGAGCGGTGGAGGCTTTGGCCCTTTTACTGAAACTCGTGGCTGATTGTGTCTGTGCCTTGTTTGCAATCGGGAGGGACAGGGGACCCCTGAGCCCTCTTTTGTATTTTATTTGGAGACGGGGCCTCACGGAGTTGCTTGGGGCCTCACTGTTGCGGAGGCTGGCTTTGAACTGCAGTCCTCCTGCCTCGGCCTCCCAAGCGTCTGGTTTGACAGACGTGCACCGCCGCACCGGGCCGACTTGCGGTTCTTTATACTTGATGAATAAAGCCTTCTCTTGTTGAAATGACCCTCAGGAAGGTGGGTTTAGGAGAAGCCGCTGGGCAGCCCCATGCACGGGTTGATCCACACCTGACCTCGCCCCACCTCCTTCTCCCGCAGGATCATCGATGGCCGAGACCTGATGCCGCTGCTCCAAGGGAAGAGCCGGCGCTCGGAGCATGAGTTCCTCTTCCATTACTGCAACGCCTACCTGAACGCCGTGCGGTGGCACCCGCCCAACAGTGAGTACCGGCCTCCCTGCCTCCGGGAGGCCGCCGGCCCCCGGACGAGGAATGCGCTTTACTTGGGCCCATTTTTCCTTCTTTCCTCTCTTGGCCTCTGGTGATCTAATTGGGTCTTCCTGATACCTGGGGCCGTTCTAACAAACCTGAAGCAACAAATAGACTCAAACTGTCCCCTCGGTGTGGTTACAGATTTCAACATGTGTGTGTCTGTGTACTAAGGCTCAGGGTGAGTCCCTACTGCTGGCTCCTCCCCGTCCCTCCTCCTCTCCCTCCTCCTGTCCCCCTCCCCCCTCCCTGCCTGCCTTGGGCTGGGACGGAGCCCAGGGCCCCGAGCAGGTTCAGCCCAGGCTCGGCCACCAAGCTACGCGGGCAGCCTCTGCGGCGGGCTCTCACCCTACCATCCTCTCTTGCTCCACTCCAAAGACTTAACCCGGAGCAGCCCCTCCTTGTATTTTTCAAGTGCAAAATGACGCGCCTGCCATTTGCCGCAGAAACCAAAACCAAGTTGGATGCTTCTTTAAAAATCTGGGTGGCTTCCTGGTGGCATGTTCTAGAAGGCAGAGATCTTGGGCTGGGGATTCTGGGTCCGTGGAACGATTCAATGCATGATTATGCAAACGGCAAATGCATGCAGCCAGCCAGCCCCCACGTGGAGAGACCCGGGAGGGACATATTGGATCCGGGGCTGGAGGCGCGCATTATGTGGAGGAGTAAAGAGAACCGAGGGTAGAAATAGGGATAGGTGAGAAAAGCAAGACCCAGTTTCTGGTAGGCAACTGGCCCTGGGATAAATTTGGCTCCCGAGACAGGCGCCGGTATCAACTCCTTTGAGTGCAATTTCTTAAACTCTTGGGTCTTGAGCCAGATACATAAAAACAAGAGAATTCACCGTATTGCAAGGCTGGGCTTGCTCACATAGCAAAAGGGATCCCTTTCCTATCCACAGTGGGTTGCACGAATCCACAGTGGATTGTGAGGAGGACTTCGGATCTGTTTTTCCCAATGAGTTGCAAAGCTCACGCCCCAGGCTTGGCCCGCCCTGGTTTTCGTGCGAGTCTTAGTGTTTACTGATTTGCTGCTCCGTGCGAGTCATCTCTGCTGCAAATATTGACCAAGAAGCTGCTCTGTGCGATGCAGCTCCGTTGCACATCTGTCACGGAGCAAAACGGACACGGTTTTCCGTTGCAAGTGGATTCCATTCTAGGGCATTCTGGGCCGCAGACTGGTGCTTGGAATAATGGGGTGCGTCCGTTTCCTCCATGTGTACGGAGCTTTCTCCCAACCAGGGGAAACGGAGGTTGATCGAGGACTTGTCCGGGGATTCGGCTTCGATGCTCAGACCTAGACTCGGCCCATGACCATCACAGCATGTGGAGTCCTCTCCAGGAGTGTAGACACAAGACCTCGCTAGAGAGAAAAGAAATGCAGAGAGAAAGAAATGCAGGCTCAAGGGTTTGGGCAGTGGTATGCATGATGGATTCCCAGTTAGTCAGGGGTCTCCGCAGCTGGTTATTAGGCCACTTTGGTTTGCATTTGGCCCATGTGGGGAGTGTGGACACCCCATTCAGCAGCAAACTCAGCCGACCCAGGTCTGTTTCCCCTTCCAAGAGGTACGTTACCAGTCGCCCGTTAACACCCGCCAACCACAGCTGTCTCCCAATGTGAAGAGCCACTTACAGTCGGCCCTGGTTAGGTGGACGCCTCGATATCACCTCTTCACACTGGATAAATACTATTCCCGAGCCACTGAGAGCTAGGATTCTATCCCCAACCTTTTAGTTTTATTTACGTATTTATTTACTTGTTGGGTGACTGTACCACTGAGAGCTATATATGCAGCCCTTTTTATTTTTATTATTATTATTTTTTAAATTTTGAGACATTAAAAAAAAATCTCATTAAATTGCCCAGGCTGACCTCAAGTTTGCAATCCCCCTGCCTCGGTCCGCTGAGCAGCTGGGATTGCATGTTTACCCCAGATATATATATATATATATTTTTCTTTTCTTTTGAGACAGAGTCTCGCTGAGTTGCTTAGGGTCTTGCTAAGTTGCTGAGGCCGACTTTGAACTCGGGATCCTCCTGCCTCAGCCTCTCAAGCCGCTGGGATTACAGGTGTGCGCCTTCAGGACACCTGGCTCCCGGTATATTTTCAAAAAACCCATGAAACCATTATTATAACGTGGACACATTTTCATGCCGTAAAAATGGAGATTTTTGAGTCAAGCATTTATTGTCTGATGCATATTCAAAACGGTCGCTGTAAATGGTGGCATCGGAATCAGTACAGCGGATGATCGTAGTCGGTGAACATAGGTGCTTCTCTTTTATTGTTTTATCAATGTAATTAATTGGGGGCCATGGGGTTCCCGCACCGTTAGTCTCAGGGTTGGCCTTCCCCCCCCGGGGCCATTCAACTCCTTCACAGAAAGCCCCCGTGGACCGTGGGGTTCCTCCATCGGACCCTATTATCAAGCCTACGTCTTCACAGGGTGCTTCCTGCGGCACCGGGGGACCATATCCGAGCTCCACATCGGTCTCTCCACTAACGTTTTAAATCGTCTGACCTGAGAGTCCATGAACACCACGGGCGGAAAAGGACCCGCCATGGCTCCGGGGAATTTGTCTCCGTGCAGACGAACTTAAATCCAAATAGACCACCGGAAGCCCCCGTGGGTGACGCTGGACATTCGGACACAGTCTCCTCCCGACCGCACCCTCCGACCGCGCCTGACCTTGACTTCCGTTCGTGCCGGGTCCTGCCCCTCGGCTGGTTTCCCCCTGTGTCTTGGGCATCTCTTTCCTCCGACTTCGCCCATTGTGTGTCCGCCCTTCAAATATGACCTTGACCCCCCGTGACCCGAATTTGCTCCCATCGGCTGGTGTTTTATGATTCTAGCCGGAGCCTGTGACGATGAACAACCATTCACCTCTTTTCCTGTGGGCATCGACGGCACCAAGATGCTTCCCAGGCAGCCCCGGACCTCTCCCTGGACCGCTCTCTCGTTCCGTGTCCCTGTCACATGGAGTCCTTCCAGGTCACCTGCAGGGGGACGCGTCTTCCTGGCGTGGGGTCCACCTGAGAGCATCATCGTGGTTGGCTCCTGGATGGAAAAGATGACAACAACAGGTGCCTGCTGGCTAGACCTTCCCAGCGGCCTCCTGTAGGGTCTCCTGTCCACTCCTTCTCAGGGGACGGGGACGGAGATGGAGGGAGCCAGACACTTGGTACCTAGTGGCAGAGCTGAAGGCAAGCAAGGTTGCCAGGCAACGAGGTTTGCGCTCAGGGTCTGCCCGAGCGTTGGAGGGTCTTCAGCCGGGACCATGTTGCTCTTCCGTGGACATGGAGAAGATGACCCGTCCACCTGGTCACCTCTCTGTGGGCCCCTGGGGCTCCTCCATGTCCTCTTGATTCCCGTGGGTGGTCTCCCTGGAGGTCATCGGCCCTGGTCCTTCTTCCGTGGGCTCCTTTTCCCTGACTGTTACGGTTTGGATGTGACCCTGACCGCCGTCTTTTCCATTCGATGCCCGACGCGTTTTTATCGATCGTCTGTTCTACGCGAGGGATCGCGCACCTGAGAGACACGGGAGACAGCAATGCTCGCGCTCAGAGAGGGCGCCCCGCTGAGCCGGCCATAAGGAGACTGCAGACGGCCGGAGACCCCCTGGGTTTGTAGAGCATCATCTCGGATTGCTCTCTCCGGTCCGGGAGGATTGGAATCCCACGCTCTTAGCCCCAGCCCTGGGCCGCGTCCTCTCCCTGGACAGTTTTGCATCGAGAGTTCTCCCGCAGCCGGCCCCAGGAGGCAGGAGCAGGCCGATGCACGGCACCTCCTGCCCAGCACCCTTCTGGGAGCCGAGGGGCCGCGGCTGTGGGGCGCAGCCGCTCTGAGGGACGCCCCCGTTGTGTCCCGGGGCCTGGCGAGGTGGGGGACGGGCCCTGCGCCCTCAGCTAGGGAACCGTCAGGCACAGCTCCGTCGTAGGAAGTCGGGATGCTCTTCTGCTTGGGAAAGCGAGCCCTGGGCTCTGCCCGCTCCAGGGAGGCCCGGGCTTCCCGGGGGAGGATGCCGGCTCTGGACGGGCCTCCACTCCATGTTGCTGTCCCCAGCTGGACACGCTGCTCACGTGGTGGCCGCGGAGTCCACGTGCACGGCTTTCAGAATCCAGTGGGAGACACGGGCCCTTAACCGTATCGTACCTCTCTCGGGGCTGCCCCCGGCGGGCTCTGTCACTGTGTCACCAAAAGCCCCTCTTGGAAGCAGTCTCCTGTAGCCAGAGGACAGTGAGGTGCCACCGGTACGTGGGCCGAATCGGACGGTGACTCGCTGCGACTTCAGGTCTGCTGGAGACGGGGACCTAGTGCCCAAGTGTCTACGGCGGCCTGGTGTGTCCCGGACGCCTGTCACCAGGCCTTATCTCGGAAGGCAGAAGGGCCGGGCGCCTCTAAGTGACTCAGACGCAGGCGTCTCATCAGGATCCCCGATGGACTCAGGCCGGGCAGCTCACCCCGCTGGCCACGGCGTCTTCCCAAAATGACCACCGCAGGGCCAGGTGTTCCCGCGTGGGAGGTCAGGGGCTGCTCGGGGACAGTGCAGACGCCCGTGTCCAGTGCTTCAAGTAGATTCTGCTCCTTGATGTCGGGTTCTGATCCGCTGACCACGAAGCCTGCGGTTGCCAAGTGGGGACCGTGACATTGTGAATGCACATCACCCTGGCAGCCGAAATGGGTCCTGGGTGGGTGTGGGAGGGGGCTTCCCCTTAGAAAAGGTCTCCGCTTTCCTATGAAAGGCCCCAGGAAGCTGTGCACCCCTAGGATCCCAGCGGCTCGGGAGGCTGAGGCAGGAGGATCGCGAGTTCAAAGCCAGCCTCTGCCAAAGGGAGGCCGTAAGCAGCTCAGGGAGACCCTGTCTCTCAATAAAATGCAAAATAGGGCTGGGGAGGGGGCTCAGGGGTCGAGGGTCCCTGAGTTGGATTCCCAGTATCCCCCGACCAAAAAAAAAAAAAAGAGAGGTTAACTGTTACTTATCTCAAATTCTCGGGATCATCAGAATTTCACATTTTTTTTTTGGGATATTGTATTTGCATGTACGGAATGAGCTGTCTCAGGGACACATAGTGACACATCTCAGTGTCCCCTGGTGGAGGTGATTTGGGGCCACATGTTGACCGTGTCTGTCCCCTGACCTCAGGGGTGCGATTTGGGGGTGCTGAAGCAGCTCTTTGAGCTCCTGGGGGGTGGGCGAGAAGTAGGAGAGGTTTCACCCGAGACCAAGGGACCCCTCCTGACCTTGTCAAAGCCCCCGCAGCGTGGCTCTGCCTTGGTGGCCAGTCGCGGGTGGCTCTCCGCCGTCCTGACCCTGTGCCCTGTCCCCCCCGCAGGCTCCTCCGTCTGGAAGGCCTTTTACTTCACGCCCAAGTTCCACCCTGAGGGCGCCAACGGCTGCTTCAGCACCCACGTGTGCCTCTGCCTGGACGGTCACGTCACCCGCCACCGGCCGCCCCTGCTCTTCGACCTCTCCACGGACCCCCGCGAGACGAGGCCCCTCACTCCCGAGACGGAGCCCCGCTTCCAGGACATCCTGCGGGTCATGCAGGAGGCCGCGGACCGCCACACCCAGACCCTGTCGGCGGACGTCCCCGACCAGCTGTCCCTGGGGCACACCCTGTGGAAACCCTGGCTGCAGGTCTGCTGTGCCTCCTCCTCGCGGCTGTCCTGCCAGTGTGGCCAGCGGGGGCAGGAGCCGGGGGCGAGAAACTAGCCGCTGGCCACAGACAGGCCCGGGGCCACGCCGTCGCCGTCGGCAGGAGCGAGGGGCCTGCAGGGCCGCGGGCGCCGTCCTCGTGGGCCATCCGTGACCCCAGGCCTGTGAGCGGGATGCAGGGGGCACTCATGCCTGACCCCCGTGCGCCGGAAAGCGCAGAGCCACTTCACTCAGCCCTCGGCCAACACCGCGGACCGCCGCGTCCTTCCCTGGATCCCCCGCAAGCTTTGCCATCGGCCACATGCAGGAGACGACCATCGAGTGTGGCAGACCCCGATTACGTGGGACACCGGATCCACGCTGCTCGCCATGTGCATATAGGTAGACAGATGGACAGGAAGGCGCAGATATGCTCTATATTTCTATGCACAGAGAGATACACAGCCCCCGTTTATCCCTTTCCTCAGGAGGGTTCACTTGTCATTCCCCCCACTATTTAAATAAAAATCGATAAAAGCCAACAGGTGCCCTCAGTGAATGCGTCGTCAGATCCTTGGATGACGTCGGTCTCCCTGAACCTGATTTCCATTCCGTCATCGGTGGTACTGCATTCGGGCTCCAAGGTTTCTTTGGCAAATGGACATTGGGGTCCCCAGGGCACTAAGCGAGATACTGCAGCGGAGGGGATCCCTTCCAACAGCACTCAGAAGGACCAGCGTGGAAAGTCTGTGTTGCTTTCAGGGTTGGGGATGATTCCTTTTTCTTTTTTTTTTTTTTTTTTGGTACCGGAGATTGAACTCAGGGACCCTCGACCCCTGAGCCCCGTCCCCAGCCCTATTTGGCCTTTTATTGAGAGACAGGGTCTCCCTGAGTTGCTCAGGGCCTCGCTTTGGCGGAGGCTGGCTTTGAACTCGCCATCCTCCTGCCTCAGCCTCCCGAGCCGCTGGGAGGACAGGCGTGCGCCACGGCACCCAGCCCTTGGTGACTTCTGGAGTGTCCGCACGAGGAGGTTATCTTCAGTTCCGGGTGTGAGCTGCAGAGGGGAACGCCCAGCCCGTGTAAACACCTCGGCGTGGTTTTATCTCTTGGCGGAGACACCCGTCTCCGAGCCACCCTCAGATGCACGGTGAACGGTGTTTACCTGAGACCTTGGGTGCAGGTGGGCGTCCAGGGAGCCCCTGGGGATGGGGCGATATCCGTCGGGGGATCACGTCCCTTGTGCCTTTCCACCCATTCGCCATCGGAAGGCTTTGCTTTGAACGCGTAACAGGAAATATGCTTTTTATGTTAATGTCCAGGAGAGCCCTGACCAGACTTGTTGATGGCGTCATTGCTTTTTTGTTTCTCCTGATTTATTGTCTGTCTTTTGGCAGAGCTGCGAGGCACGACGACGTATTTCCAAAGAATCTTGTTGATGTTGCTGGTGGAGTGGCGGGGGCACGAGATGGCTTAGAACTCGCGCACGCAACAGCTAAAACCCACTACCCCCCGGCCATTCAGAGAGGGGCTACCCTCATCAAGGAAAATGAGATGATGGCGTTCGCAGGTCGATGCGGGGGACCAGAGAATGTCAGCTGCTGGGGGAACCCCAGGGAGCGACCTGTGGGGTGTCTCCTGGGTTTTACTAAAAGCATGAAGTTAAGTCACGTTGAGCAGCTAGACAGCAAGACCTTTCCGAGCACCCGAGATGCCACGGAGAAGAGGTAGAAGTAGGACTGTCCCGGGTCTCAACCATGACAGGGTGCAGCACGGTCCCATTACGGCCCTTGAAGGGCTCCCAACAGACTTTATTATTTTAAAATTTGAATTTGTTTTAATTGATTATACAAGACCGTAGGATGTGTTTATGCGATGCATCCTACGTGAATGGGGTATGATGGCTCGTATTCCTGGTTGTATGGGATGTAGAATCCCATTGGTCTTGCAGTCATACCTCCCACCCCAAAACCCTCCCTCTCTTCGCTCCCTTCTGCCTAATCCAAATACCTCTCTTCTTCCCTAGCCACCCCCTTTATTGTGAATTAGCATCCGCAGATCAGAAAAAAACATTCAGCCTTTGGTGTTTGGGGACTGGCTTATTTCACTTGGCATGATATTCTCCAGCTCCACCCATTTACCTACAAATCCCATCATTTCATTCTTCTTCATGGCTGAGTAATATTCCATTGTGTAGATATACCACAGTTTCTTTATCCATTCATCTGTTGAAGGGCATTTAGGTTGGCTCCACACTTTGGCCGTTGTGAATTGAGCTGCTATAAACACTGATGTGGCTGTGTCCCTGTGGTATGGGCTGATTTTAAGTCCTTTTGGGTATAGACCGAGGAGTGGGATGGCTGGGTCACATGGTGGTTCCGTTATAAGACTGAGGGTCAGGGGTGTGGCTGTGTGGTAGAGGTGCGGCTGCCCGTGTATAAGG
Organism: Callospermophilus lateralis; assembly: GCF_048772815.1. NCBI lineage: Eukaryota > Metazoa > Chordata > Mammalia > Rodentia > Sciuridae > Callospermophilus > Callospermophilus lateralis. The sequence continues at coordinate 9,001,885 of NC_135326.1, read as the reverse complement.
TCCTGGGTTCAATCCCCAGCACAGAATCCATCTGCATCTGTCAATCAATCAACCAAATGCAAGAAAGGAATGTGACCCCTGAGGGTTGATGGTATTTGGTCCAACGCAGTCTCAAAAGCAATTTTTGCCGGTGTCTGCGCCTCGTGCTGTTGTGCCGTGCGTGTCCACACTGTGTTTTGCAAAAGTTCCCGAGACTCGTCTTACCCTGGAGACCAGTTTCCTTCGCTATTGGAAATTTGACCGGAAAATCCCCCCCACACCTTGATTCTTTAGAAAAGCAAACAAAAGACAGGGCAAATCCAAATCCGCTCTCGTCGCTGCAACACAGCCTGGACACAGGGAGCATAAAGAGGAAGCAGGAAGTAGCCTGGGACACACTGTGTTGGTGGGGTAGAGGCCTCTAGTATCCAAGGGCCAAAAAGCTGAGTCTTTACTACTACCTTCTTTTTAATCCCCAAAGACTAAAAAATGTGAATATAAAATAAAAAACAGCATCCATGTGTTGGAAATGACCTGCACCTCTTTTAAGTCATAGCTGAAATCTGATGTCTGTGCCTCTCGCATGCACCCTGGGCTGCACTGACCAGTTGTCTGATTGGCCAAAGTGGACTCAGGCTCCACAACCCATGTGTGCTTGTCCTTAAAGAATCCAATCTTAGCCGGGCACAGAGGTGCACGCCTGTAATTCGAGAGGCTAGGGAGGCTGAGGCAGGAGGATCGTGAGTTCAAAGCCAGCCTCAGCCAAAGGGAGGCCCTAAGCAACTCAGCGAGACCCTGTCTCTAAATAAAATGCAAAATAGGGCTGGGGAGGGGGCTCAGGGGCCGAGTGCCCCTGAGGTCAATCCCTGGTACCCAGAAAAAAAGGAAAAAGGCAAGAATCCAGTGTTAGCAAGAACCCTGTGAAGTCAGCTTAGCAAGAACCCACTAACCCCCATATCTGGTACCCTGCACTGTCCCTGGGTGACATCTGATCCATGTGCCCTGTCATCAGCTGGAATGAGCTTAGGTCAGTTTAGCTGGAATCCCCTTTCTGAGGGGTCCGCCTCCCTCAACCTGCACCGCGGGCTAAATCCCCACTTTGGGGGCTGTGTTCCGAGTGGAGGCCACCTCTCTCCCCCACTGTTCCCGGGGCCCTGAAGACAGTCTTCCTTACGCAGCTTTAATACGTGTCATTGGATGGTGATTTCTTTACCGTCCCCCACCGCAATGCAAGATCTGCCCCGGGGCCCGGCCTGGTGGCACACTCCTGTAATCCCAGCAGCGTGGGAGGCTGGGGCAGGAGGATCGCAAGTTGGAGGCCAGCCTCAACAACTCAGTGAGACCCAGTCTCAAAATGAAATATAAAAAGGGCTGAGATGTGGCTCAGTGGTTAAGTAGCCCTGGGTTCAATCCCTGCTAGACAGAGAGAGAGAGAGAGAGAGAGAGAGAGAGACACCTTCAAACTCGATGCATTTCTTTGGTTCTCCTCAATAAGTTGAAGTCCACGGAGTGATTTTTCTTTTTTCTTGTTGGTACTGGGCATTGAAGCCGGGGGGCTTTACCACTCAGCCACACTCCAGCCCTTATTATCTTTTATGTTGAGACTCCGTCTTGCTAAGTTGCTGAGGCTGGCTCCAACCTGCGATCCTCCTTCCTCAGCCTCCCCCCGGAACCCCTGGGATTATACGCACGCACCACGGCGCCCGGCTTCCCTGAATGAGTTTTCACGATCACACTAAGATGACCACACAGAATGGCAACTCTTTATGCCATACTCCGGTGGCACCCATTATTAGGAATATTCTAGAAATGGCTTAAAGTATACAGAAGGATGTGCATAGATTCTGGGCAAACTTCACGCGGTTTATGTTGGGGACTAGCATCCTCCGGTTCTGGTGTCCTTGGCACCCAGGACCGTGGGCGATGTTCAGTGGGTCCCGTGGCCTCAGGCGTGGCCCAAGAGGGGAGCTACTGTATTTAATCGACACTGCGCACCAGCAGATAGCTGTGACCATTGTCCTGATACAGGTGACGAACCAGATGTGAGAATTAGGGCATACAGAAGCAAATATTTGCTTGGATGGATAGAGCCATCTTTTACTTATTTAAAAAAAAATAAATAAATAAATGGGTAGATTCATGACCTTCAAAAAGGACCGTGCATGCTTCCTGCCGCACAACTCTAGGGGGCAGCCTTAACTGAGACTGCGGTGAAAAGACTGCTTTCTCGTTTATGCAGTGCACAGCCTGGGTCACTGTGCCTAGCAGTATTAGTTGGGGAGTGATGTTGCCTCAACAGGTACAAGCAGAGTCTTCTCCAGGCAGCTGCGGATCCCTGGGACACCCCAGGAACATCCTAAGATCCCATCAGACTTGGAAAGATAATTCAGAGAGCTGGAGGAGAGGGAAATGAGGAGGGCTTTGGATCAGGGCACAGCAAAGTCAAACCCGCGTTCACGTTGAGCACAGCTTCAGGAGTGCCCGGGTCCCCCAGCCCCCAGTGAGGACGCCCCAGGAAAGCAGATGTCAGTCCACTGCGTGGCTTCTATGCCACCTGGAAACCAAGCAACCGCTGTGTGAGTTTCAATCCCTTTGCTTTCAAAAACAACAACAAACTCCTCATTTGTGTGTGTATTTTCTTTTCTTTTTGGTACCAGGGATTGAGCCCAGGGCCACTTAACCACCGTGCCACGTCCCCAGCCCTTTTTATATTTCATTTAGAGACAGGGTCTTGCTGAGTTGCTTAGGGCCCCACTAAGTGGCTGAGGCTGGCCTCCAACTTGCAATCCTCCCGCCTCAGCCTCCGAGTCGCTGGAAATATCAGCGTGGGCCTCCACAGCAGGTGCCTCTAGGCACTTTGAATGCAAAGTGACCTTTCATTAGCTCAGTTAGTCTTTCTGTGGTGTGGTGTCTTATTTTCCGTGACAAGGGCTTCAAAGGGCCACTTTAAAAACCACGGTGTAGATTCCGCCAGGCAACACGACACGGATCGTCTTCCCCGAGGGACCCCGTGCCCCTGGTCTCGGCGTGACGATGGCCCTGTAACCGTCTGTGTTGCGGCAGCTCGGCTGGGACAGCACCAAGGGCCTGATGGATGCCCTGTCCACACGCTATTTACGCTCCCAGGCAGAAAGATGGGCCGGAATTTCAGACCTTCACCCCTCACTGTCTCGCGTGTCTGAAAGAGCGCAGGGACCCGGTGGCGGCTCATCGCTTACCGCGGCGTGAAAAATACATATTTCTCTGCAAAAAGATAAAAAAAAAAAAAAAAAAAGATGGTCTCTGGGCTTCTCTCCTCTGCAGAAAATGGCTAAAAATAAAAGGAATCCTTTCTGGAGATGCAGAGGTTTAGCGGGCGACTTAACGATGGGTTAGCTCTCGGTGACATCTGGCGGGGACCCTGCCTCTGAGAGATTGATGGCTCAGTGCCCGTCCCAGAAAAGGAGGCGACGGCTAAACCGTTCCTGCCAAGGCTCTGCCCTGTGAATGGCACCGAGACTTGGCATTGCCCAAGCGTCTCCAGACCTTGAACCGCTGTATACAGCTGGACCTGTCCTCTGTGCGTCCATGGCCCATCTTGGCAGAAAAGCAGAGAGCTCTTTCGAGCATGGAACCCGGCTCTCCCATCAGTGTGTGGTCCTCGCTGGTGGCCAAGACCTTAAATAGCAAAAAGCAGGACGTCCCTGTTGAGCACTGACCGAATCTATAGGAAAGACCGCGGTCTGCATTTTCGTATTAAATCTGATAGCAGTAAAGGTGGTTGGTGCATCATTTTCAAGGGGTTTCCTTCAGTCACCGGTGGAAACCTCACCCCCCAAGACCTCCGCCCGGAGCTGCAGAACTGGTCACAGTGTTGCCCCACAGCTTCGGCCACAATGTTTCAACAAGTTGTTTCCTCCTCATTCTTGCGCAGAAATGGAGACTTGCGATGCATGCTCCAAGGTGGACTGCATCAATTGCTCTGCAAATGTTCTTCTTTTGAGCATCTCTATTTTTGCTAAAGTCCAGCACCCGTGGAGAGATAAATTATTACGGCATCAGTATTTTTAAGGAGTAAATCGTAACGGCGGTGGATTTAATAACGACCTCAATCATATTTATTACTACTGTGTTGTATCAAAAAAAAAAAATATCTCGACATGCAACGGCTCCATACAGTACCCAAGTTGTAGAACTGCGGCTTGCGGGGAATCGGTGGAATGATTTCTCCGGTCTGGGCTGAGCCCAGATGCAGCCTCTGTGTCAGGTCCGTGAGCAGCTGGGGGCTCTGGGTTATTGTGGGTCATCAGGAATATAGGGACAGGCAGGGCCTCTCAATGTGTGGCTTTTGCATTCTGCAGCAAATTGTTCCAGGATTGTCCCCTCACAGGGTTTCAAATTCAGCAGAACTGGATAGTCCCCCCCCCCACCACCACCACCCATGCAAATGTCCAGCAGGTTTCCGCCTGGGTCTGTCACAGAAACGACCGTGCACGGGTGGACAGGGTGGACAGGGGTCCCTGTTCGGTTTTACAGTCTACATCCCCACATTAAAATTTTAGCAGCTCTCCCAACAGGAAATCAATGGGGCTGCGCAGAGACCTGTGAAAATTCTCTTGTCCATAGAATCGATAGCAAAACCGCGGAGATGGTAAAGGCAGAGCTTCTGCAAATCCAGCAAGGTGTGCCCCCACGCACGCACCTGCTGACATAAATCCCTGCAAAACCAAAGTGTCCTTAAGCGGGCTTTGAGGAAGAAGCTTCCAGAATCCATTCAGCCCTAATCTAACAACCACACAGTGCGGCTCCAGGAAGTGGAATCAGCCACTCCAGCCCCATTTGTACCTACCCCAGGGACAGACAGAATTACATATCAGTCGAACAGGGTTCTACCTCAGCCCTACACCCTGCTCCGACCTGAATCATTACCCCGTCCTCCTCCCCAGCACTCCTCATCCCACACCGTCAACCCTTGGCGTTTCTTCCCCGGAAGTCGGTACTGGGAAACGGGGTTATTTGGACCGCTTTCCTGTATCTATTTCAGGCAAAACTGAGAGCCAGAATAGAAAGCAGCCATTGTGTCCTGACATGGGGAGTGGCACAGATTTTTTTTTTGATTTTTTTAAATGCAAGGACTCAAATGCACCTGGCAAAATGGAGGAGGATTTCAGAAACATAGGTTCCAGAAAGTTCCATCTAAAGAGGTCAAGTTGGTGGGGCTTTTGCCAGCCCTGTTCACACTCCTCTGAGGACCTTGGCCCGGACCTCTCAACCGCAGTCTGGAAATCAGGAGAAGAAATAGGAGAATATTAATCTGTTGCTCCGGGTGGTCACCTGGGCTACTAGAGTCCTTGGAGATGTTGAGGCCATGGCAGGAGACAGCAAACTTTAGAGAGACTATCTATGTTATGCTACTGTAACAAAATACCTGAGACAATCAGCTTATCAAGATAAAAGGTTTACTTATCTCACCGTGCTGGAAGATTCCGCCGGCGATTTGTTGCTTTGGGAATGCACATTATGGTGAGAACACGGGTCGGGAGAAGAGGCTCACTTCATGGCGGCCAAGGAGCAAGGAGAGAAGGCAGAGGAACTGCAGTTCCTGTAGCCACTTGAAGGGCACAGCCCACTTGGATGGACTCACTGGGTGGTGACTGCAGCAGGTGGGGTGTGGCTGGAGGAGGGGGTCCCTGGGCTTTGCCTTTGGGGTCTCTGTCCTGTCCCTGGTGACAGAGCTCTCTCTGCTCCCTGGTGCCCTGTCCTGAGCTGCTCTCCTCCTCCAGGCCCTGCCGCCATCTTGTTCTGCTCCCCTTGGGCCAGAGCCATGGAGTCGGCCAACCACGGACTGGACCTTGGACCCCAGGAGCCCCCAGATGAACTTCTCCTCCTCTGATGGTTCTTGGGAGGCCGTTTGGTCTGAGCACTGTGAGAGCTAACCAGAACACGGAGTCCCCAGGCTTTGGAACGTGCAGTTCGCTCAGACGGGTGGGCCCTTCCTTTACACGTCCACGTGGTGGATCCCTGACTTCACCGAAGGTCTCTCTTCTCCAAGTAGAAGAAGAAGACGGCGTTTCCCCCAAGTGGACGACTCTTTCCCAGTCCCCTGCGGTGTCTGCGCTGACTCTCGATGAACTCAGTCACTGATCTCCGGAACATTCTGGGGGCAGCCCAAGAAGCTGTGGTGCGAAGGTGGTCCACCGAGACCTGGATCCAGGAGAAAGGAGGCGGAGGGCACTGGATATTCAAAATCCACTTTGGTTCCCTCACCAGAGGTCCTTTCAGCTATAAATGGATTAATCCACTTGGTGGATTAATCCACTTATGAGGTCAGAGCCTTCATTGCCTCTTAAAAGTCATACTCTCTTGAGGATATGCTTCTGGTGCATGAGATTTATAGACACCCTAAACCCAAGTGTTACTTTGAAGATGGGGGGAAATGAGGGGGAATGGGAAGAGCTCGCTCGTCTCTGGGCTCATTCTGGTGCAGGGAGAACGCTGGCCTCTTGAGGCTCATTGGCTGGAAAGCAGTCACATGACCCCGTCCAGCCACCAAGGAGGCTGGGAAGTGCATTCCTGAGCCGGCCGGCGGCATGCCCCGATTTTATAAATCCCGTATTTAGGAAAGGAAAGCAGAGTGGGTCTGGCCCCCGTGGGCAGCCTCTGTCCCCCACTTTAATGACACCCATCCCCCCCGTCATCCCCCTTGCTGACATGACACCCTCCTGCTGTCCTAGCACATCCACGCGGGAGCCACCGTTTTCTCAATTTAAAACAAACAAAAAAAAGTTGTAGATGTCCGTCACCAGAGTTGTAGATGTCCGTCACCAGAGTTGTAGATGAATGTCACTAGAGTTGTAGATGAATGTCACTAGAGTTGTAGATGTCCGTCACCAGAGTTGTAGATGTCCGTCACCAGAGTTGTAGATGAATGTCACTAGAGTTGTAGATGTCCGTCACTAGAGTTGTAGATGTCCGTCACCAGAGTTGTAGATGAATGTCACTAGAGTTGTAGATGTCCGTCACCAGAGTTGTAGATGTCCGTCACTAGAGTTGTAGATGTCCGTCACTAGAGTTGTAGATGAATGTCACTAGAGTTGTAGATGTCCGTCACCAGAGTTGTAGATGTCCGTCACTAGAGTTGTAGATGTCCGTCACCAGAGTTGTAGATGTCCGTCACTAGAGTTGTAGATGTCCGTCACTAGAGTTGTAGATGTCAGTCCCTAGAGTTGTAGATGAATGTCACTAGAGTTGTAGATGAATGTCACTAGAGTTGTAGATGAATGTCACCAGAGTTGTAGATGTCCGTCACTAGAGTTGTAGATGTCCGTCACCAGAGTTGTAGATGTCCGTCACCAGAGTTGTAGATGAATGTCACTAGAGTTGTAGATGTCCGTCACTAGAGTTGTAGATGTCCGTCACCAGAGTTGTAGATGAATGTCACTAGAGTTGTAGATGAATGTCACTAGAGTTGTAGATGAATGTCACTAGAGTTGTAGATGAATGTCACCAGAGTTGTAGATGTCCGTCACTAGAGTTGTAGATGTCCGTCACCAGAGTTGTAGATGTCCGTCACCAGAGTTGTAGATGAATGTCACTAGAGTTGTAGATGTCCGTCACTAGAGTTGTAGATGTCCGTCACCAGAGTTGTAGATGAATGTCACTAGAGTTGTAGATGTCCGTCACTAGAGTTGTAGATGTCCGTCACTAGAGTTGTAGATGAATGTCACTAGAGTTGTAGATGTCCGTCACTAGAGTTGTAGATGTCCGTCACCAGAGTTGTAGATGAATGTCACTAGAGTTGTAGATGTCCGTCACCAGAGTTGTAGATGTCCGTCACTAGAGTTGTAGATGTCCGTCACTAGAGTTGTAGATGAATGTCACTAGAGTTGTAGATGTCCGTCACCAGAGTTGTAGATGTCCGTCACTAGAGTTGTAGATGTCCGTCACCAGAGTTGTAGATGTCCGTCACTAGAGTTGTAGATGTCCGTCACTAGAGTTGTAGATGTCAGTCCCTAGAGTTGTAGATGTCCGTCACCAGAGTTGTAGATGTCCGTCACTAGAGTTGTAGATGTCCGTCACTAGAGTTGTAGATGAATGTCACTAGAGTTGTAGATGTCCGTCACTAGAGTTGTAGATGAATGTCACTAGAGTTGTAGATGTCCGTCACCAGAGTTGTAGATGTCCGTCACCAGAGTTGTAGATGAATGTCACTAGAGTTGTAGATGTCCGTCACCAGAGTTGTAGATGTCCGTCACTAGAGTTGTAGATGAATGTCACTAGAGTTGTAGATGTCCGTCACCAGAGTTGTAGATGTCCGTCACCAGAGTTGTAGATGAATGTCACTAGAGTTGTAGATGTCCGTCACTAGAGCTGTAGATGTCCGTCACTACAGTTGTAGATGTCCGTCACTAGAGTTGTAGATGTCCGTCACTAGAGTTGTAGATGAATGTCACTAGAGTTGTAGATGTCCGTCACTAGAGTTGTAGATGTCCGTCACTAGAGTTGTAGATGAATGTCACTAGAGTTGTAGATGTCCGTCACTAGAGTTGTAGATGTCTGTCACCAGAGTTGTAGATGAATGTCACCAGAGTTGTAGATGAATGTCACTAGAGTTGTAGATGAATGTCACCAGAGTTGTAGATGTCTGTCACCAGAGTTGTAGATGTCCGTCACCAGAGTTGTAGATGAATGTCACTAGAGTTGTAGATGTCCGTCACCAGAGTTGTAGATGAATGTCACTAGAGTTGTAGATGTCCGTCCCTAGAGTTGTAGATGTCCGTCACTAGAGTTGTAGATGTCCGTCACCAGAGTTGTAGATGTCCGTCACTAGAGTTGTAGATGTCCGTCACCAGAGTTGTAGATGTCCGTCACCAGAGTTGTAGATGTCCGTCACCAGAGTTGTAGATGAATGTCACTAGAGTTGTAGATGAATGTCACTAGAGTTGTAGATGTCCGTCACTAGAGTCGTAGATGTCCGTCACTAGAGTTGTAGATGAATGTCACTAGAGTTGTAGATGTCCGTCACCAGAGTTGTAGATGTCCGTCACCAGAGTTGTAGATGTCCGTCACTAGAGTTGTAGATGAATGTCACTAGAGTTGTAGATGTCCGTCACCAGAGTTGTAGATGTCCGTCACTAGAGTTGTAGATGTCCGTCACTAGAGTTGTAGATGAATGTCACTAGAGTTGTAGATGTCCGTCACTAGAGTTGTAGATGAATGTCACTAGAGTTGTAGATGTCCGTCACTAGAGTTGTAGATGAATGTACTAGAGTTGTAGATGTCCGTCACTAGAGTTGTAGATGTCCGTCACCAGAGTTGTAGATGTCTGTCACCAGAGTTGTAGATGTCCGTCACTAGAGTTGTAGATGAATGTCACTAGAGTTGTAGATGTCTGTCACCAGAGTTGTAGATGTCCGTCACTAGAGTTGTAGATGAATGTCACTAGAGTTGTAGATGTCTGTCACCAGAGTTGTAGATGTCTGTCACTAGAGTTGTAGATGTCCGTCACCAGAGTTGTAGATGTCCGTCACCAGAGTTGTAGATGTCCGTCACTAGAGTTGTAGATGTCTGTCACCAGAGTTGTAGATGTCCGTCACTAGAGTTGTAGATGAATGTCACTAGAGTTGTAGATGTCTGTCACCAGAGTTGTAGATGTCCGTCACCAGAGTTGTAGATGTCCGTCACCAGAGTTGTAGATGAATGTCACCAGAGTTGTAGATGTCCGTCACTACAGTTGTAGATGTCCGTCACTAGAGTTGTAGATGTCCGTCACTAGAGTTGTAGATGTCTGTCACTAGAGTTGTAGATGTCTGTCACCAGAGTTGTAGATGTCCGTCACCAGAGTTGTAGATGTCCGTCACTAGAGTTGTAGATGTCCGTCACCAGAGTTGTAGATGTCTGTCACTAGAGTTGTAGATGAATGTCACCAGAGTTGTAGATGAATGTCACTAGAGTTGTAGATGAATGTCACCAGAGTTGTAGATGTCCGTTACTAGAGTTGTAGATGAATGTCACCAGAGTTGTAGATGTCCGTCACTAGAGTTGTAGATGAATGTCACCAGAGTTGTAGATGTCCGTCACTAGAGTTGTAGATGTCCGTCACCAGAGTTGTAGATGTCCGTCACTAGAGTTGTAGATGAATGTCACCAGAGTTGTAGATGTCCGTCACTAGAGTTGTAGATGAATGTCACCAGAGTTGTAGATGAATGTCACTAGAGTTGTAGATGAATGTCACCAGAGTTGTAGATGTCTGTCACTAGAGTTGTAGATGTCCGTCACCAGAGTTGTTGATGTCCGTCACTAGAGTTGTAGATGAATGTCACCAGAGTTGTAGATGTCCGTCACTGGAGTTGTAGATGTCCGTCACTAGAGTTGTAGATGAATGTCACCAGAGTTGTGGATGTCCGTCACTAGAGTTGTAGATGTCCGTCACCAGAGTTGTAGATGTCCGTCACCAGAGTTGTAGATGTCCGTCACCAGAGTTGTAGATGTCAGTCCCTAGAGTTGTAGATGTCCGTCACTAGAGTTGTAGATGTCTGTCACCAGAGTTGTAGATGTCAGTCACCAGAGTTGTAGATGTCCGTCACCAGAGTTGTAGATGTCAGTCCCTAGAGTTGTAGATGTCCGTCACCAGAGTTGTAGATGTCCGTCACCAGAGTTGTAGATGTCCGTCACTAGAGTTGTAGATGCCTGTCCCTTGAGGCCGTGGTGCTCAGCAGGTGGGTGAGACAAGGAAGAGATTCTGGGCAGAAGGTGGGAGAGAGTCCGAGAGAGAGAGGGTGAAACTGTGTCTTATAGCCCAGCAATTGCACATCCCTGAATGCATGTGTAAGTGTGTGTGAGTGTGTGTGAGTGTGTGTACATATGTGTGTGAGAGTGTGTGTGTAAATGTGTGTGTTGTGTGTGTGCGAGTGAGTATGTGTGAGTGTGTGTGTGTCTGAGTGTGTCTGATGTGTGTGTGAGTGTGTGTGAATGTGTGAGTGTGTGGAGGGTGGGAGAGTGTGTGAGTGCTTGTGAGTGTGAGTGTGTGGATGGTGTGAGAGTGTGTTTGTGTGAGTGAGTGTGAGTGCTTGTGAGTGTGAGTGTGTGGAGAGTGTGAGTGTGAGTGTTTGGAGGGTATGAGAATGTGTGTGTGAGTGTATGTGAATGTGTGAGTGTGTGAATGCGTGAGTGTGTGTGAGTGTGAGTGTGTGGAGGGTGTGAGAGTGTGTGTGAGTGAGTGTGAGTGTGTGTGAGTGTGTGTGGAGGGTGTGAGAGTGTGTGTGTGAGTGTGAATGTGTGTGAGTGCGAGTGAGTGTGTGAGTGTGTGAGTGTGTGTGAGTATGTGAGTGTGTGTGAATGTGTGTGAGTGTATGTGTGAGTGTGTGTGTGTGCGTGAATGCGTGTGAGTGTATGAGTATGAGTGTGTGAGTGTGTGTGTGAGTGTGTGTGTGTGTGAGTGTGTGTGAGTGTGTGAGTGTGTGAGTGTGTGTGAGTGTGTGTGAGTGTGCATCTGAGTGGACGAGGAGGGCTGGCCCTGGACGCCGTGGTGGCCCAGGCAAACACAGACCGGTTTTAAGAAGGAGCTAAAACCTTTCTCAGAAGTTAGACTTCGGGCGTCTCCTGGTTACTGCCCAGAGCCTGCGGGGGTCAGCTGCGGGAGAGGAGGCGTCCCAAGGGCACAAGGCTTCACCATTGACACAAGTCAGTGCACCTGTCACCCAGGAGACAAGTCATCCCCACTTCTAGTTTATTCCAAGGAGGGGGGGGATACGTCGCGTCTGCACACGGCTCTGCAAGAGGCGGAAATGCTCCCTGGGTCTCGGCAAGCGTCCTCCGAGGTTCCAAGGTGAAGGGAGTCCAGGAGCGGCCTGGTGTCCCTGGCCGACTGGACAGCAGCGTCTCCGCAGTGGTTTCCTGTTTCTTGCGGGGAGTGGAGACGCTGAGACCCTGGGCAGCAGCTTCACGGCCTGCCAGCCCTTCTACGGAGGGAGCCCCCAGCCCCCGCCAGGAGGCGAGTTCCAGGTGTGTTAGGAGGGTCAGTGGGTTCGCGGGGCAGCGGTTGCAGTAAACGGGCTGCTGGCAGTTGAAGTGACAGGGGTGCCATCGGATATATCTTACAGGACAGATGGGGGTTCCTCCTTCTTCCTTATGAACCCCGAGGCACCGTGTAAAATGCTCCAGCATCCAACAAACGGGGACCGGGAAGAGTTGTAAATTGCAGGGCACGAAGCTTGCAGTCGATGTCCTTCAAGGTGATCGCGTCACCTAGAGCTCTTCTCCAGAAGGGTCCTCGCAGAAGCCCCTGCTCGGAGGCGACGCCAACTTCTGGACCGGGCAGCGCCCTTCCCTGCTGTCCTCTGCCACCCAGTGACATGCAGAAGGAGCCTTTTGGACTGAGCGCAACGGTGCCTCCACAGGCTGAGGAGCCCCGGGTGCCCGGGGGACAGGGGGCAGAGGTGCAGCTACGGGGGCAGATTTCTTGCTGGGAATTGCAGACAGGGAACCTGGGGATCCGAGGCCAAGGCAGAGAGAGCACAGAGATGTCACTGGTTCTTGGCTCTCGGTGGACCTTGGAGACGGCTGATGTCTGATGGTCAGAGAGAGGAGCCAGGAAAATCAGGAACCGAGGGGGAATAACGTGCAGCTCACACCCGGGGAGAAATGCAATTATTGTTGTGTGTATGCAATGATTCCAAAATCCAAAACTGCAACACTCTTGGGCCCCAGCCTTTCGGATGAGGGGTACTCCACCTGTATGGAACCCTGAACCCCCCTGGATCAGCCATTGCACGGACATTCTCTTAGAGCACTCGTGGATCCACACCGGGGATTTCTGCTGGTGCCTGACGATGGGTATTTCTAAAGAGAGGACACCTCTGGAGGAGAAAGAGTGACAAAACTGCAGCCAGCATAGAGCGACAGTGTCCACAGGAAGTGGTGATCCTAGGTGCCCCTCAACAGACGAGTGGAGAAAGGAAACGTAGCATGTGCACACAATGGAATATTACTCAGCCTGAAAGAAGAGTGAAATGACGGCATTCGCAGGTAAATGAGTGGAACGGGAGACGATCGTGTCAAGTGCGATAAGCCAGTCCCCAGAACCAAAGGCCAAATGTTCCGTCTGATATGCGGATGCTGACACACAATAACTGGTAGGGAAGAATAGGAGTTCACTGGAGTGGAGGAGAGACGGGAACAGGAGAGACCGTGGAATGAACTGGACATCACTTTCCTGTAGGAACCCACAACCAGTGTAACGTCACCTCAGGACCAACCACCGGAATGGGAATGATACTCCGTGTATGTATGACAGGTCAAAATCCATCCTACTGTCGTGTGTGACTACAAAGAACAGCAACAACCACAAAAATCTTCACCTGGGGTCGCCGTGGCCGTGACGGTTCCCCTTGAAGATACTGCAAACCCAATGCATCCAAAACCGAAAGTTCTCCTTCCCGAGGAACCAAGGGTGCACAGCCCTACCCTCCCTCCCTCTCTGGGCTAATTGCATTCCCCTCTTCCAACTCGCTTAACCTCGGCATCTCGAAGTCACCTTCTATTTCTTTCCCAACTTTTTCATTCGATTTTTATCGACTTCCTCTCATTCGACTTTAGAAATGTCTCCTGGACTTTTATTGATTCCGAAGGTCCCTCTCCGGTCGAGGGTCACGTCGTCTCCGATCTACGTGATTTCTGATGGATCGTGCTTCCAATGAACTCTAAACTGCTCCGTGGGACGCATGCTAGAACTTTCTTCCCGGACACTCACGGCCCGACCTCGTCTTGCCTGTGCCCACCTTGCTGGGCTGACCCGTATTTTTCAAAGTCGAAAGATCCTACTCATTTCCTCTCCTTGGTTATAGCAAGAAACCTTGGCTCCGTGTAATAGATCCTGTTGTCCACAGTGAATTTTTCTCCTTTTCCCCGAGTGAATTTGATTATTCTGAAGGTCACAATGTGAAACGTCACACCTCACGTTATCTCACCTGCTTTGAATATCCCAGACTTTCCCTTCCCCACCAGCTGGAGAAAACCATTAGCTCTAAAGGTTTTCGTGAGACTGCAAGTTCCCACCAGAATAATGCAAAATAAGGTCTATGCCCTCCGGATCCACAGCCTTAAATCCATTTGCACGTGTAACAGGCACATGTTCAGACGTTGACGATGGTGTGGGAAATCAGTAGCGGGGGGGATTCGACCCACCCCGAGAGTCTGCCAAATTGTGCAAAATACAAAATGCTAGCTCTAAAAACTGATTTCCACTCACTGGCTTCCTTCAAGGTATTCGGAAACTCGGTGCTTATTAATGTCGGCTGACATTTACCTTTGGCAGGATTTTATTACAGGGGCTTATTGAAGAATACGTCACCCACCGTTGGTGATCGATTACGCGGGCTTGGACAAAAGTACCCTGACCACCTTGCAGAATCTGGCCCCGTACCTCCAGGGCTGGGGTCTTGTGCAAAAGTCTGATTGGGGACAGAGTTGAGGGGGTTGTTGGCAGACACATTATCACTGGACCCTTTTGAGGACGTCTTCCCGTACCAAGTGCGGAATTCCAACATGGCAGACTATTCAGGAGGCTGAGGCAGGAGACCCACAGAGTTGAGGCCAGCCTGGGCAACTCTGAGAGACTCTGTCTCAAAATAAAACATTAAAAGGCTGGGGGTGTAGTTAGTGGTTGGAGCACTTGCCTAGCAATGTGTGACAACCTGGGTTCCACCCCCAGGAACACCCCTCCCCACACACACGTGCACACAAATTAGATGGAGAGGCTGACGTTTTGAGGGAAGTTGTTTTGACAAATGGAGAGAGAATAAGTGAAAGTTTAAAATCAGTCATCTTGGAATAAATAATCAAGGCATATCCTAGAGGTCCACAATACTGCCTGTCTACTCCTCAACTTATAAAATTAAAATACGACATACATTTGGCAGGGGGCAGTGGTGCACGCCTGTAAACCCAGCACCTTGGGAGGCTGAGGCAGGAGGATCGTGAGTTCAAAGCCAGCCTCAGCCAAAGGGAGGCCCTAAGCAACTCAGGGAGACCCTGTCTCTAAATAAAATGCAAAATAGGGCTGGGGATGGGGCTCAGGGGTCAAGTGCCCCTGAGTTCAATCCTGGGTAACCCCCCCCCCAAAAAAAAAGAATATTCCAAAGACATGTTCTTAAGAGATATTTAAGAAAAATAATAATTTCTATAGCTCCCAAAACAGCATTCTTAAGTGGAACTGACATTGATTGTCTGCACAAATATGGTAGTGAACACTTATTAGCGTATCTTGGGGCCGCTGTCTTGATTGCTGTGACCGCACCAGGAATTTGAACTACCACAGATTTTACACCTTCAACACCATTTTTAACAAGTGAAAAAGGAAAAAGACATCTCGGCGTTATGAAGAAAATAGAGGAGTTCTTGGCTAGCCGGTGGAATATCTCCCAGGAGGCTGGGTTCCGTACTCTGCGAACTGCTACACTGTACTGTAACAACCAGCAAGACTACGTGATCCTTTAACAGAAAGTCATGATAGTTGACAGCTACTTAATGTGGAACTCAGCTAGACTCTTTATATTACCTCTTCAGTTAAGCCTTGTGTGTTTGTCAGCTTCCCGTTACTATAAGAAACACCTGAGACAATAAACGTATGAAGACGAAAGGTTTCTCTGATTGACAGTTTTGAAATTTCCGCTCCATGATCAAGAGGCCCCATGGCCTTTGTGCTTGGTGGGATTGAATAGGGGAGCCAGGAAGCAAAGAGGAAGAGAAAGAGACTGGGGTACCACAATCCCCTGGTAAGAGCTCTAATGATCTAAGGGCCTGCCGTTTGTCCTGACCTCTAAGAGGTTCCACAGCCTCCCCACAGTGAAAACCAATCGTTGGTGACAAAGCCTCCAACACATAGGGCTTGGGGGACCCTCATGTGAGGTGTAGCACATTTTTCTCCAATCAGTTCTGTGCACACGAAAAACAAAGCAAAACTTTTCAACTTAGAAAGAAATTTGGGGCTGGGGATGTGGCTCAAGCGGTAGCGCGCTCGCCTGGCATGCGTGCGGCCCGGGTTCGATCCTCAGCACCACATACAAACAAAGATGTTGTGTACGCCGATAACTAAAATAAAATAAATATTAAAAAAAAAAAAAAAGAAAGAAAGAAATTTAATACTGGTGTGGTAGACAGCTGTCTGACACTGTGACAAAACACCCGAGAGAAGACAACTGAAAAGGAGGAAAGGTTCAGGTTTATTACGGCTCACGGTTTCAGAAGATCAGAGCCCTCCTGAGCTAACCGCTTCCCCAGTGCCGACCTGTGGACATGGCTGCTTTGGGACCCAAGCCTGCAGCACCCGAGTCTTTGGGTCCAAACCCTAACAACGGGCTCCTTCTCTATTAGTCAAATGTAGGACTTCAGACCTGGATTGTTCTTGCTGTTATCCTTCATTGCTACGCCTGAACTGTTTTATTGGTTTGCTCCTACGTTTCTAACGTCTGTCTCTCTCAACGAGACCCGGTATCCCTTGAGGAGGATTCCGGGTCTTTCCACCAGAGCTTTACTACATTCTGAAATACCCCACGCTTTGGAGAGCGCCGTGAAACACCAATTAAAGGAACGTGCACAATCTCATCACGCTGGGAAGAAAAATATACAGTTCAGCGTAAGAGCCCCGCAGAGATGGCAAAAAAAAAAAAAAAAATCCTTGTTTTCACAAAAGCAAGGAGACCAATGGGAAATAAAACTCATCGACGGAAGCTTTCAATTGGGTTTTATGCAAACACACCTTGAAAAGCTTATTGGAACACGTACTGTAGGCCACACTAGCAATTACAAATAAAAACAGTTCTAGGGAGAGAGAGAGAGAGATTAATAGAAGCCGAAATGAAAATTAAATGAAGAACAGAGAAACTTCAGAACAAGTGTTCTCTTAATTGCTTTTTTACCACTGAGGTTTGCACACACGGAAACAGCCTAAAATGTAGCAGTAATTCTAAACGCTTGTTGCCTACAAGAGTTAATAACCGGTATGACATCAAATTAAAAAGCTTCTGCACAGCCAAGGAAACAATTAGGTGTGTGAAGAAAGAGCGTGCAGAACGGGAGAACCTCTCTGCTCGCTCCTCTTCGGACGGAGGATCAATGTCAAGAATATGAAAAGAAATCAAAGAATTTACACCTAAAAATCCAAGACCCAATTCCTAAACGGGCCAAGGAATGAAACAGACCATTCTCAAAGAATCAATGCAAAGGGCTAATGGATATAAAAAGTAAAAATGTCCAACACCATTAGCAACTGGGGAAATGCGTGTCCAAAATCCACTGGGATGTCCTCTCACCCCGGCCAAAATGGCGGTCATCGCGAATACAGATAATGACCAATGCCAGAGAGGATGGGGAGGAAAAGGGGCACGTGTGCCCTGTTGTTGGGACCGTGAATGAGTATGGAAATCAGTTTGGGGGCTCCTCAGAAGACTAGGCATGGAACCACCATATGATTGTCACACTCCTTTGTATTCATTCTAAAGAATTCAAGCCACAATACTGTAGTGATCCATGCACACCCATGTTTATAGCAGCACAATCCACAATAGCCAAACTATGGAACCAGCCTAGGAGTCCATCAGTGGATGAATGGATAAAGGAAATGTGGTCTATATATATACACCGTGGAGTATTACTCAGCCAAGAAGAAGAATGAAATGATGCCGTTTGCAGGAAAACGGATGGAACTCGAGACCATCGTGTTAAGTGAAAAAAGTCAAACTCAGAAGGTCAAGGGTTGTATGTTTTCTGTCATATATGGAAGTTTGAGAGGTAAAAGGAAAAGAAAGTGGGAGGTCAGGGATCTCATGAAAAGCAAAGGGAGAGGAGTAAAGCCAAGAGGAGGAGATGGAGAGGGGGTGGTGCTGGGGAGTGATATTGGACAAATCATTTCACCCGTGATACAGGTGGAGTGCCTGGTACATACTAGGCGCTCAATAAGCCTAAGGTGTTTGTGCCCAAGGTACTCGGTATTATCTTGTAACCGCTGCCCTGTTTCATGGATGTCTGAGATCATGTTTTCCTTAAAAATCCAATTATCGGCATAAGTCACTTCCTAGGAGACACTTTCTCCAAGGATCGCTGGTGACGCCTATTTTACCCTTTCCCATGCCTGTTCGCCACGCGCTCATCCCATCTGAGACAAATTCCGCCTTGGGAAGAAGTCTCTTTTAGTCCGCTTTCCGTTGCTGTAACCAAGCCAGGAACAGCATGAGTCCAAGACAGGAACAGCATGAGTCCAAGACAGGAACAGCATGGCGGAAGGATGTGGTGGGGGGGGGAGATGCTGAGCTTGTGGTGACTCGGGTACCCAGAGAAAGTGACAAGGGACCAAGGGAAAGACAAACTCTTCTAGCACATGCCCCTAGGCACCTAATTCCTAGATCCCAGCTCCCAGGAGTCTATGAATCCATCAAGTGGCTCAAATGCAAGATAGATGTGCTTGCGATCCGGGGATCCTCCTGAGACTCCACCTTGAATATTCATGGCCGAGACCTCTCCCCTGGTGGCCTGCTTACCCACGGCTTGCGGGGTGCACTGAGTTCTGAGAGGAGATGAAAGAGATGGAGAGAGGGCGGCGGGCGCTTTGGTTTGGTTCCTGTGATTCTGATGCATTATTAATTTTCTGAACCCGGGGGGGGGGAAAGAAAACACACCCCTATCTGCATGTCGGAATTCATCAGAATCCTTAATGGCGTATTTAATCTGAGAACCGCCACACCGTGGCTTCCTACCCCTACAGAAGTGATTGTCGGGAAGGTCTGATGCGCCGTCTACTAAGCTGGACTAATATTCGTGCATGGATATCGTGTCTAATGATCTCAGACAGGCGTCCCCGGCTAACTCCATGTCTACAAAGCCATTTACACTTGTTTTGCGTAATTGAAATTAATTGCAATAAATATGTGTCAAACCGTTAAACTCAGTAACCTAATTTTTAATGAAGTGATGGAGCTCTTTCTCATACTAATGAGATGGCTTTGTTTTTTTCCTCCTTGGTCTTACACATTTGTCCTTGGGTGTGCCTTTTCGGGACAGTTGGGTTTTTTCATAGGGCAAGGTCCAAGAGCTCCGTAGGATTCAGGATCGACCCGCTAATGGGGAAATAGGAGCTAGACTCAACCACGTCACCAAAGCAGCTACGGCAGAGGGGAGTAGATACGACCTTTTTTGGCTTTCCCATTCTGTACCGATGTGCATACAACCGGAGGTAACTAATGACCAGACACAGACATCTTTGAGAGCTTTCTGCTCACGCCTAACTTACCCCAGGCTACCCGGCCTCACCCTCTCTGCACAAAATCTATAACTGCCAATCACCCTGGAAGTCATACCCGCGATCGCTGTATGTGACGCCCATAGAACCGTACGTCTGAGGGTGCTGTGCTGCCTGGACCATGTAGGAGAGCCCCCAGGGCCACCCTGAAGTTTGCCATGTGGATTCTGAAATGCATTCCCTAGAACAGGTGGAGACTCTTTGTCTATAGAGCGAGAGGCGGAGAAGCCGCGCGTCAAGGGGAACCCTCTTGAAACCGAGGTGTTACCGTGTTGAGCACTCCTGTTTACAGCCTCCTGTTTAGGTTGCTGAGGCTGGCCTCCAACTGGTGACCCTCCTGCCTCAGCCTCCCGTGTTCCTGGGATCACAGGTGTGCACCACCATGCGTGGCCAGTAGAATGTCTTTTTAGAATGTAACGGGCTAAAGCCGTCGCCCTGGATTCTGGTCTCCGCCCAGCTCAGGTTGCTACTCTTACAGGGTAGGATTTGTGAGCCTCGGAAAAGAATGAGGCGCTCCCCCACTATCTCCTGCAGCAATTAAAGGAGTGTCCACCTGGGCCTTTGGACCCTGGGGACCCCCGTTTGTCCTTAGAGCCTTGGTTCCCACTCTGCTCTGATCCTGGCTTCCTGAAACTCACACTTTGCCTGCTGCCACCTACCTTTCTGTTTCGCTAGAATATTCTCCCTGGGCTTCTCTGATCTTCTGGAAGGATGGGAACTAACCATCAGATGGTTGGTCATTGTTGGGGGGAAGGTAGATGGTGTGACACCAGACCTTCTTATATCCTCTCCCGGCCCCCAGTGCCGCCATTTTTCTCCCCCGAGACAGGTGTCTTGTGCACACTGGCTCAGGAAGGGCCCCCGACGTAGTCTACAGGAGACGAATCATGGCATCTCTCACTCAAACTCGTATTTAGTCATACCCTCACGGTACAATCCTGTGGACTTCACTGCATCTGTTAAAATCTCCACCCTCCTCGGTGGCAGAATCTGAATTATTGCCACCTGCCTCTGCGGCAAGGTTGGTAGGAGGCACCAGCACTGCATGGCCAAGCGCCCGGGACACGGTCCATTCTCCATAAATACCTCTTCTTCCCAAGACTCACTCGGCCTCCTGTTCCCAGGAGCATCTCGACCCACAGGTTGACCTGAAAATCGGACCTCACAGTCTTGATCATTATTATTTTTTTTTTTGACATTGATTTCCATGTGAGTCTCCTTAATATTCATGGTTCTCAAGGTCAGGGGAGAGTCCTGTTGATTCCCAGGACTCGGGTTGATTAGAGTGAAGGGTTTTTGACTTCATCCCTGGCGGCTGCTTAATGCCTGGAGAATTCATGAAGGCGTGAAGGGGGCCCAAGGATCGATGATTAGAGTGGCGTGACTGAAGAGTTTTTTCACGTGCCGGGGGCGAAAAATCCGACTACCGCCTGCCCTTTAGCGCGGCGTGTTTTTTTTTCTCCTGTCGATTAGCAAAGTGCTGTTCCTGCCGGTGGAGTTAGTTTTTCACTTGGAGGGGGAGCCCTGTGTCCGTCATAGCTGGACAGCCGAGTTGGAGTTCAGAAGGTGTCATCTAATGGGTGGGTAAGCAAAAGATGGGAGCATGGGGCAGGGGAAGAGAGAGGGAGGTTGGGAGGAGGAGAAAAGGGGAGAGGAGATGGAGAGATGAGAAAGCAAGCTCCGAGAGAGTTTTTCTTTAGCAGAAAACAAATAGATGCGTCTATGCTGGGCTCCTCCTAAGCCTGCTCCTCAACCCAGCACGCCGGCACAGAGTCGCTGGTGAACCTGGAAGAGCATTTGCAAATTGCGTTTCTTCATTACTCTGCATACCTTCAGGAGTCTTGGTTTCCACCAGAAGCCACACACAAAAAAACCCTACAGTCTCTTTTTCTCGCAAAATCTTTACAAGGCTGAATTCTTGTCCTGCTGAGATCGTGAGCCTCTCCCGGAAGTAGGAGATGCATCTTGTTTTTCAACATGCTCCATTGAAGTCCATGGAAAATAAGCCATGGGTAGACTTTGTCGATCCACCTGCTGTAACGCCCTGATGAAGGTCAGTTGTGGAGTGGAAGGACATTGACCAATCCCCTCTGTTTTTAATCCATTTTAGTTCTCATTCCTCTCCGTCCAAGAAATTGCTAAATTCTCTAGCTGAGGATGCTACACAGACCAATTTTTGTGTTTGTTTGTTTACATCCTGATGAGTGTGAACACACGCGGGACACATGGACACTCTGCATACCCCTGACCTTGGGTGTCCTTAGCGGAAAGAGCTCGGATGAGGTCTGACAGAGAAGTCAGAGCCAGAGTGGATTTTAAATATTAAATATGATCTCGGAGAAAGGCAATCTCAAGCCGAGCTAGATGTTTCTAGCTCATCTTCGTCAGAGATAGTAAGGAGGCTACTTTGATGTGTCCACTGGGGAGTCTCCTCTCTGTGAATAGCAATTCAGTGATGAAAAGTGATAGTTCTATTCCGCAGCCAAGAATTCTGTCTTATGTACACACTCCCTCTCCCTCTTTCCACTCTCTGTGAAATCCCCTCTAATTTTGAGTAATCACAAGTCAGTTTTTTTTAAATCAAAATCCAATTAAATAAAAAAAAGAGTGCCTTATTTTCCTTTTTATTTGTTCTAATTAGTTGTACATGACAGCAGGGATGCATTTCCATTCATCGTAGGCAAATGGAGCACAGCTTTTCATTTCTCTGGTTTTACACGACGTAGAGTCGCACCATTCATGTGAGCATACGTGTACCCAAGGTGATGATGGACGTCTCATTCTGCCATCTTCCTTACCCCCATGCCCCTGCCCTCCCCTTCGTTTGCCCTATCTAAATTCCCCCATGCGCCCTCCACCCCCATTATGATCAGCACCCACTTATCAGAGAAAACATTTGGCCTTATTATTTGTAATGATAACGATGATGTCTGATACACATCCAGCCCATATTAGGAGGTAGGCACTCATCAATTTGCATAGACTTCATGATTCCATGTTGGTTAGCTTTCCTTGCTGTAACAGAGACACCTGAAGAGAACGGCTTAGCAAGAGAAAAGTGTATTTGGGCTCATGGTTTCAGAGTTCCTAGTCCATGATCATCTGACTCCATTGCTCTGGGATCTAGCTGAGCCAGGACATCATGGTGGACGGGGATGCTCAGGTCATGGCAACCAATGGTGAAAGACAAAGGGACAGTAATGAGAAATCCAGGACGAGGTAGAGTCCTCAAGAGCATCCTTCTCACGACCTACTTCCTCCAGCCATACCCACCTCCCCAGAGTTACCACCTATAACTTTTCAAATCATTAACCCATCAGGTGGATTAATCCACTAATGAGGTTAGAGTTCTCATGATTAAATCATTGCCTTAAAGCTCCACCTCTGGCCCCTGCTGCCTTACGGACGACAATGATTTCAACACCATCGCTTTGGGGGAAGACATTCCAGATCTAAATCATAACTGAAAGAACCATCAAGGCTAGCCACCGGAGAAAATGCCGGTGTATTGAGGAACAGCTCTGCATATTTATAGAGCCAGGGGTGGTCTGACAGTTGGCATGGGGTGCTTTTTGATTGGTGGGTAAGGATCAGGTGAGCCTGCAGGGCTAGTCTGATTGGTGGGTAAGGATCATGTGAGCCAGCAGGGCTAGTCTTATTGGTGGGTAGGGATCAGGTGAGCCAGCAGGGCTAGTCTGATTGGTGGGTAAGGATCAGGTAAGCCAGCAGGGCTAGTCTGATTGGTGGGTAAGGATCAGGTAAGCCAGCAGGGCTAGTCTGATTGGTGGGTAAGGATCATGTGAGCCAGCAGGGCTAGTCTGATTGGTGGGTAAGGATCAGGTGAGCCAGCAGGGCTAGTCTGATTGGTGGGTAAGGATCAGGTGAGCCAGCAGGGCTAGTCTGATTGGTGGGTAAGGATCATGTGAGCCAGCAGGGCTAGTCTGATTGGTGGGTAAGGAGCAGGTGAATAAATACTTGCTGAATGAATGAATGCATGTGTGAGAAGCTATGCTTGGAAGTCTGGCAATGAGAAATTAATGGACCTTTTCCTGGAGTCCCCAGAAAGAATGCAGGCTGGTCACCCCCTGAGGTTAGCCCTTGGAGACTCTCTTCTGATTTAGGACTTGCACAAGAGAACTGTATAATAAAGGTGCATTGTTTGAAGCCAGGAGGTTGCAGTAATTAGTTGAGCAACAGAAGGGTGTTAACACAAGGAGCTCATCTGCTCAGATTCTTTTCTTTGCTTGAATGTCTTTGCATTAGATGCTCTCTACTGGTCCTCAAGGACAGAGCCCCAGCAGGGGGCTGTTGGAGAGGGTTAAGATGTCCAAGGTCACCTGACCCTTTGAGCCACGTGCACACTTGATTCTGTGCCTCTGGTTGAGCTGGGACCTAGATTCTATAGTCCACCTGCTTTCCCCGCCCAAAAGGAAATCCATCAAGGTTTCACGTCCCAAGAAAGAGGCTCTATGTACTGATGGTCATTCTGGGAATTTGGATGTGCCCTTTTGCCAGAAGTGGTACCTCGGAAAGACATCTCGAGGAGACTTCAAAATAGCCGGCGTCGTACACTGAGCGTGCCTTTACCCTGGTGCGCGTTTCCTGGGCTCACCCACCTTCACCTTCCTCTTTTCCCCCAGAAACCCATGAATCGTTTCTGCAGAAATATAGAAGACATTGATGCCAAAGGAACCGCGTCTATCATCTCATCTCTTTTCCGTGTCCGTGTTGAAAAATGACTCTGTTCGATTGCCATCCATAATTATGACATTTCTGAGTCGGATAAAAACCCGCCATCACTGCATGACCTTCAAGGATGCGTGTATGACCTTCAAGGATTCCTGGGGATACAGAGGATTCCACGCCTCAGGTTTCATTTTATTTTAGATCATGTATCTGCAGCTACATTCTTTGTTTGGCCGTGGAAAACATCAGAGATGCTTTGGATCTCTGTGCCATGAGGGAGTTCCAGCTGTGCCCCCGAATTTAACATAAAGTGGAGGGGGCTCTAATCCAGCCCTGCACACCCTGGAGCTGACCCTGATTTGAAACGGGGACTTCTGATGGAAGGGAATCAGAGACACAGAGAGAGAGAGACTGCAGTTCAAACTTCCTGATCCCGGGGCACAA
This sequence comes from Callospermophilus lateralis, assembly GCF_048772815.1. Classification (NCBI taxonomy): domain Eukaryota; kingdom Metazoa; phylum Chordata; class Mammalia; order Rodentia; family Sciuridae; genus Callospermophilus; species Callospermophilus lateralis. Next base: position 8,977,506 of record NC_135326.1, on the reverse strand, counting down.
ATCAAACCCCCAAATCCAGACAGTCTTATCTTGAAACTCACTTTAAAGCCCAACGGAGATGCACGAACGGGCGAGTTTTGATCTAGCAGAATCCCCGATTTCCAAGCCCGCAAAGACATTTTGCCCATTCTGGCTGATGTGAGAGCGTGGATATTGCTGAAATTCACGTTATCCCACTCTTTAAAATTGCTGCAGTCGGTGTGGGAAAAAAAAATGAACAATTAAAAAAGATAAGAGTAATAGATATTAGCAAATATCCACATGATGAAACTAGTTGAGCTGATTTCTATTTGTTCAGAAGTTCCATTGATCCGATTTAAAGACGTAAAAAGGGAGACTCCACCAAGCCAATATGATGAGATATTGGGACTCTGAGGCCCGGAAAGACCTTGACGGAGGAGACCCCCGGTGTCTTCGTAAAGTGGGTTGCTGTAGACAAATGGCTCTTATTCCAAGTGCCAGGAGCCATGCCCATCCCAAGAAACAGGTCTAGGTAGCACCATTGCCATGAGCCCTGTGTCCCCGCGTGCGTTTTTAATTAGCGCACCCGTTACCCGAGGTTAACCACAGTCCAAAAGACTAAGTGGGAAATTACAGAGATACGCGATCCATGAGTTTGAAATGATATACTGTTGCGAGTACAATGATAAAACTCTTTTGTTTTTCCCTCTCTGTTTCACCGGGGACATGAGTCATCTCTCGGTCCAATGTATCCACACTGTATATACTACCCACCTCGTAGTTACCACCTTGGTTTTCAGATCCACTGTTCCAGTTACCCTTACTTAGTAGGCGAATGCTACACCATAGTGTCCACATCATTTATCTTGCACACACTAAATGCATACCGACAGGCTTGTCACGACGTGCATGATCACACGTGTTTTGAACATGACATTTTTAAAATATTCACTTTTTAATCGCTGCATTAAAAACAAAATGTGCGTTTTGACAGGGTACCATCGTATATTTTAATGCATTATTTTATAATGGTTAAACATTCATCGCCTTCAACAGGTATCATGTCTTCATGGTGTAAACTTTCGAAAGCCTTTTTTTGTAGCTTTTTTGGACCGTGTCTGTTATCTCCCCACCCTGCAATGCCCAAGCCCCTGGCTCCTATCTTACTGTAACTCAGAACCCATCGGTCAGCCTCTACCCATGCACACCCTCTTCCTCTCCACAGCCTTTGGTATACTGACCACTGGCCCACAAGGGATTCCTCTTACTCAGATGCTACCCTTAATTCTGATTTGCAATGGTAACTTGTGAGTTTGGTCTTGCTGATAGAGCAAACGCCTGACTTTTGGTTTGCTACTTAATCCAGGACTTCAGACTTTTACACAAATGAAATGGGGGTGGGGTGGGGTGGACATTCTTTAATTTCTCCCAGCAACTGTAGGGAAATCTTTGCACACGATTTCACTGCTTTTCAAACACCACGGCAACCACCATGTTCACGTCCATCGTATCGGATTATCGTTGCTTCTAGACATTCTGAATTGGCCCCTGTGTAAACCTCGGACCCTTTGTTTATTTCTGGCAAAGTATGTCTTTACCTCAAAGTCAGGAGCATTCAAATAAATCCAATAAGGGTAGTAGGAAAAAAAAAAAATCTCCCGGGGCTGCAGAAAATGAACAGACAAATGCAAACAGGTATTTGAAAAATCGTCCATCCATCCCAGCACGGAGCCTCTGATAGACATGTACACATTTGTGTGTGTGTGTGTGTGTGTGTGTGTGTGTGTGTGTGCGCGCTGTTCAATATTTATTGAGGCTGCCTGGGTGGTGAGAAATGCTTTGGGGATTGTAGCTCTGATATTCTCCAATTGTATTTCAACACGGGATGCAATATTTAGATTAAAAAATGGATTCTCTATTTCAAATTCACCACAAGAATTATAAGAGATTTTATTGGAAGGAACTAAATGCAGAAGATACCGCGTGTGAAAGTCTACGTGGGCAGAAGACGCTTGCTTAGCCTTTCATCTTGCATGAGCAAAGACGCCAGCTACATCCACAGCATTGGTTGGATCACCCTTTGCACAAAAAGATAATGTGAACACAATCTTAAAAACCAAGGAACTCATAAATGTAAGACTATCTTTGGCTCTTGGTGGAGGGGCCTAATAAATAATTTATATTAATGTGTAGAAGAGATGGAATTTACATACTTTCCTCTCTTATCATTAGCACAGCAGAGAAAAGTTTCCATTCTTTATGAAGCTATTCAATTTCACCGTTTTTGGCTACAGAGCTTGACTATGAATTAGTGCTTTTTAATAGAGCAGCCAGGGTGGTGTTTGAAGAATCGGATTCCTGAGAAAAAGAGGGTTTGTGCAAAAGCAGAGCAAACCGACAGTATATTAACCCTGTACCTCGAATCCCCCGATTTTTACCAGTGTGTCAACACCCGTTTGTCATGGGGGAGGACGCTGGGAGTAGCAGGTGTGTCCTCTGCCCTGCAGGTGTGGGTTTGGCTGAGTTCAACTCTCATTTGCAGAGAGATATTCTGTTGACCTCCAAACCCTGTTTTAAAAGGCTCACCTGATTAGGTCAGGCTCACCCAAACTGTGCTCCATACTGATGAACTCCAAGTCAACTGATAAGGAGAACCTCAACTATACCTGAAAAACCAGTTCACTTTCACCATGAAACATAACTGTGTTTTACAATTTCATTTAAAAATAGTTTATGTACACATGATATGTGTACATATTTAGGAGGTACAATGTTATGTTTTAATTCCCCTATACATTGGGTAATGATCAACAGGATAATCAGCCATATCCATCTTCTTAATTTTTATCATTTGTTTATTATGAGTACATTCAAATTTCTCTTGCCCAACTATTTTGAGAACAGAGTACAATATGGTCAATTATTCACCCTGCTGGGTGCCCAATTGATTTTTCCTGTTAATCAGTAGCATTGAACCTATTTATTTCCCCCTGTTCCTGGTAACCACTGTTCTTCTCTCAGCTTCTGTGAGGTCAACTGTGTTGGATAGACCCCCATCTTCTTGATCTTCACCAATGCTATCAAATTCTGTGAGGTCAACTGTATTAGATATACCACATCTGCTTGATCCATCCACCTTGACCCATCCCTCAACTTTCCCAGTGGACCCACTGGATTGATTATACTCTCTCCTTGGTCCATCCATCTTGACCCATTCTCCATTTCTGTGAGGTCAACTGTGTTGGATATACCCCATCTCCTTGATCCACCCATCTTGACCAAGTCACCATTTCTGTGAGGTCAACTGTGTTGGATATATCCCGTCTCCTTGATCCATCCATCTTGACCCATTCTCCATTTCTGTGAGGTCAACTGTGTTGGATATACCCCATCTCCTTGATCCACCCATCTTGACCAAGTCACCATTTCTGTGAGGTCAACTGTGTTGCATATATCCCATCTCCTTGATCCATCCATCTTGACCAAGTCACCATTTCTGTGAGGTCAACTGTGTTGCATATATCCCATCTCCTTGATCCATCCATCTTGACCAAGTCACCATTTCTGTGAGGTCAACTGTGTTGGATATACCCCATCTCCTTGATTCATCCATCTTGACCATTCTCCATTTCTGTGAGGTCAACTGTGTTGCATAAACCCCATCATCCATCTTGACTTGGTCTCCATTTCTGTGAGGTCAACTGTGTTGCATAAACCCCATCTTCTTGATCCTTCCATCTTGACTTGGTCTCCATTTCTGTGAGGTCAACTGTGTTGGATATACCCCATCTTCTTGATTCCTTCATCTGTTAGTAGACATTAATTTTGATTCCATAGCTGGATGTCATAAGTAGTGCAGCATTTCACGTGGGAGTTCAGGTGTCTTTTCAACATGCTGAGGATTTATTACTTTTTATATTTCCCTCTTACAGATGAGGAAGCTGGTGTTTTGTAAGTATGACCCAGGACCGTCAAGGTCAGATAGCCGAAAAGGTATTATGAACCCTGATAGGTCTGTCTACAACCTCTATGGTCACTCATGAACCAAAGTTACCACTCAGTTTGGTATTGGCATCTTGTGGGTACAGATCAGAGATGTGGCTCTACATCCTACAATGCACAGGACAGCCCCTCACAGCCACGGATCATCCGACCCAAAATGTCCGTAGTGCCAATATCGATGGCAGTTGAGAAATCCTGTACTAATTTAAACTCTATTATTCAAACTTTGCTTTTAAAGAAAAAAGAAAAGAAAAAGAACATGCCCTTTTTTTATTCTTCAGATATTCTGTGGATATAAATATTCACCGCAGACGGCTGCAGCATTTACTCCAATTCATTTTTTTGTAATTCTCGCCTCCTACTTCTTTATGATTTCTTCCCCTGTGGGTAGATGTTTCGCGGCTACAAATTTGTTTATTGTTGTTTGTTATTTCTCTGTGTTTTGCTATCGACTCTGCGGCTCTGGGATACTTCTGAGGGGTGCGGTACAAAATAAATAAGAATAATGACGATGTTTACAGTACTCATCTCTGGCAATTTCAAGAGCCTCATCTTGAAAGGAGACGGAGCAATAAATGACAGAAGCAGTTACTTTGCCTCTTTGTGTTCTGCCTATAAATAAGCAGGGGGCGGCTTTCCCCTGGAGTGCAGCACTGGGAGAGGGTTTCTCTGGGGGACGTCGGTGTCGAGTGGTCGGATGCGATTTGCCCTTGAACACGTTCAATTTGTCTTCATTTTGTCGTTTATTCTGTTAATTAGAAAAGGTTATAAGATTAATAACTAGTCATTGCTAATGCATTCGATGGATGCTTGTGAGCTTGATGAGAGTCTGCTACCCCTAAAGGGATATAAATGATCGGTTCGCACCAGTCCTATCAGGCGTTTGATGGAATGAGCAGCTCGCAGAGTGCTCCAGACTACAATGGTCTTTTAATGATTTCCAGAACCATCCGCACATCAAAAATGCAATTATCGCCAATGTGCATAGTAAATTAACTATCTTGGATGTGGGGGGAGATGGTATTAATTACAATAATGCTAATTGTGCCAGTGGATTCTCCTTGAACGCATAAAATAACAGGAACATGGAACCCTTGTCATTCAATCCAAATTTCAGGACGGCTCAGGGTTTTGCCGTCACCCAAGGATTTTGATTTTCACAACTGGGCCATACTTTCTGCTTTTGGAACCAGATTTGCCGATAATTGATATTTGGACCAACTTTCCTTAGTCTCTCTTTCTCCTTCCTCTCCCACCCTGTCAAATAGCCCCCCATTATATATGCAAAGAAGAAATATTCCAAGAGCCACCAACGGTTGTTAGAAACCATGGTTTGCACCCAACTTCATGTATGCAGATCATGGAGTTTACTTCGTACAATAGCCCAGTAGTTCTAACATTCTCGTCTGCAGGCCCAGATACCCAGTGCCAGGACTCGGAACCATAGTTTATGCCTTTTGCAGTTCCTGTAACGGGTCTGTGTCCTTCTCCCCGCCGCCATGGTGATACGCCATGTCATCAAAGCCCTGAGACGGAGTCTTCTCTGTATGTACTCTGACAAAGGGTCTCAGCTGGTTTTCTGTGACTGTAACAAAACACCACAGACCAGGTAATCTATGAGGAATGGAAGCTACCTGGCTCCCAGTTCATGACCTCATCTAATCTTAATTACCTCCCCCAATCCCCACCTTCAAATGGCATTTCCCCATGAATTTGAGGCTTAAGTCTCCAACCCCTAAACTTCTTGGGGGCATATTCCAACCATAACATGCGTCACCTCGTATCATAATGAGTCGGGGTCTTAAAGAAAATTTCTATAAATACTGTAGCACATTACGTGAGCAGTCAATACAGTTTGGAAATAATTGATATATACTATTTAATCAAGACATCTCTGATTTTTTTTTTAAATGCCTCCTGTTTGGAAGCAACCACGGTCCAAGACATGAATTCAGAAAACTGACCTCACACCTGGGCCGTGAGATCCAGGTCGCCGTTTCCAGATGACTTTGTGCCATCAATTTTAGGAGGTCCCGACCCGTCCTTCGGATCCCCTGCCTTCACGTCACGTCCTACTGATTTCTCCCCGTCCCACGGTAACCGGGTACCTGCTGGATCATTAAAAACCAAAAAAGCACCCCATTTTAAATCGAAAAGGTTCACCATCTGGAAAAGGTGAAAAGAACGCCCATCAGTAATTTTCTGCTCATTAGCAAGACACAATAAAAATCTACAGGGAAGGGGTATTGATTTGGGGGGATCCTTTTATTCGCTTTCTGACGTACGTTTTAAGAGCTTTCACACAACGGGCGATAATACCACCTTGGCTGCATGCCGCCTTTATCTCATTTGCAAGACTGAATTTTTCATTTTTTTAAATTTTTATGTGTTCTTTTCAGTTATATATGACGGGCGCGTCTATTTTGACATAGCGTGGAATGTACCTGATTCTCTCTTTTTTTTTTATTTATATGTGACAGCGGACTGCATTGCAATTCTTACTACACAGAGAGCACGATTTTTCCATAGCTCTGGTTGTGTACATAGCTTTATGCTCACACCGGTTCGTGTCTTCGCACCTGCACTTTGGATAATAATGATCCTCACGTTCCACCATGTGGTGCATGCCTCTCATCGCACCAGCTTGGGAGGCTGAGGCAGGAGGATCGCGAGTTCAAAGCCAGCCTCAGCCAAAGGGAGGCTCTAAGCAACTCAGGGAGACCCTGTCTCTCAATAAAATGCAAAATTGGGCTGGGGACGGGGCTCAGGGGTTGACTGCCCCTGATTTCAATCCCTGGTACCAAAAAAAAAAAAAAAAAAAAAAAGACCAAAAAAAAAACTAAATAAGAAAACAGAAAATGAAGGTTTTTCTCCCTCTTGCTATAACTCATGTATTCAGTGGTTCAGAAAACGTTAGGGTAAGCACCTAGTAGGTCTCAGACACGCATCATGCTGAGATGTTGAGTTCCCAGGATCAGAGGACAAATAACACATGACCTCTGCTCTTCAATTCTCTCGCCAGCTAGTTTTAATCGCCTCAAGTTATTGCAGTTGCAGAATGCTATTAAAATCCTATCACAATAAGTGTTTTTAAGCCTGTCCAGACACGGAAAGGCTTAATAAAACGAACCTCCATCTCTTGAGAAAAACGGACCTTTTTCGTGTTCTTTGAGTACGTACCTTCTCGGGGTGAATCTCGAAAATAAATAAAGATGTGATTCAGAGAGAGAAAGAGAGAGAGAGAATCCATTAGACACATGGACGTCGCACGTCTTAGAAGCGAATCGGGAAGTACCATGCGTGGCTTTTGCAATATTCTTGTAAAGGGGAGTCCTGAGGTTCCAGCCGTACGGGAGGAGAGGGGAATCACAACAAGATGCGGATTCAAGACCTGCGGATGGCTGGGGCGGGGTGGGCATGGTAGACGTCTGCCTTCCACAGATGTCTACCCTCGCTCATGAAATTAGGACCCGCGGTTTATCTAAACGAGATCTAGTTTCACAACCACCTGTTCTCCCCAGGAAAACCAAGATAACATCAATAAGAGGAAGCCGGGTCACCTTGTGACCTTGACAAAGACCAGATCCCAGAATTGAAGGAGACAAGGCTGATTTCCCCTAAGCCCATAAAAGCTGTAAGAATATATAGTTAGGAATCTGGAATTGATCTCATCCTCCCAGGCTCTCCCTCCCTACCCACTACGAGTCACCCCCCTTCTATCAGAGAAAACATTCGGCATTTGTTTTGGGGGGGATTGGCTGACTTCACTTAGCGTTATCTTCTCCAACGCCATCCGTTGACCTGCAAAGGCCACGATTTTGTTCTTTTTAAATGCTGCGTAATATTCCATTGTGTATAAACGCCACATTTTCTTTTTTTTATCCATCCGTCCACTGAAGGACATCTAGGTTGATTAATTCTAGATAGGGAAGAGGGGTGGGGTGAGGGGATTAGCAAGGATGGTGGAATGTGATGGTCATCACTACACAAAGTAGGAAGACTGGAATTGGGTGTCAATATCCCTTACAGACAAACAGAGATACGAAAAATCGTGGCGTATATGTGTGTTAAAAACGGTGATGCAAAAATAGTACACGTATAATGGCACAAATTGGCGTACTGTATATGCAGAGATAGGAAAGATTGTGCTCTATGTGAATCATAAGGATTGCAATGCGTTCCGCTGTTGTCGTGTAGCTGAGAAAATAAAATCAAAAATATTCTAAAAGATCTGATCATAGAAACTTGGCTTTCACCCCAACGCAGCTTGATCCTGCACCCCTTCCTTTCAACTGTAGACTCAGGTGCGTCGCGGAAATGAAGCAGGTTTTCCCAAACCTCTCCGCAGCCTCCTTCTGCATCCACGACCTTGGAAGCACCCTGGCAATCAGGAGTCCCCGAAGACCCCCGCTCTCAATGGGAGCTGCATTCATCCCCGGGGTTCCCTGGGTGATGAGTGATCCACTCCCCGAGCCCCAGGGAAAGGCAGGGCGGGGGTCCTTTGGGAATTTGTGCAGTCTTCTTTTCTACCATCTGTCCGTGGACAGCGGCTGTCAAAAGTGATGCCTGTGAGTGGTATTTCACAGCCGTGAACCATTCGCAGCGCTCCTTCCCCACATGACTGCCGAGGAGTGTCCACCTTTGACCGGTTCTCATGATGGCGGTGTCTGTCCCTGATGCAGGTCAGAGCCCGTGCCTGGGGTGAGGTCGAGGGGCGCTAAGCAAAATCACACCTTCTTTTCCCCTCGGATGCTTATAACCAAGGGAGATTGGGATGCAGAAACTGGCAGATTCAATGTACTTTGGAAAGTTGAGAAAATATTAGGGTAAAGTACCTTTAGCGAGGCAGAGGAGGGGAGAGACTCTCTTGGGCGAGGCCCACTGTGTTGTTTTCTCAACGGTAATGAGGATTTCAGACGCGGAATGTCCTTTCCATATCAGTGGCCAAAGCAGGGCATGACTGATTCCAGAGCAGGGAGGCCACGAGGCTGCTGAACGGAAAATGGATTTCTTGTTGATAATGTTTAGAGTCGCAGACCTGCAGAAACAGCTCCAGAGAAAATAGTTTAAAGGGGAAAATTGGAGGGTGGAGCGACCACTGAGGATATGAAGAACGGAGGGCGGAGGAAGTTTGGAGACACCAGGAGGTGAGGTCTCAAGAGAGAAGAAAAGGTACTATGGGAAAGGTATTTTAGAAGATGCAGCCTTCTCTGTGAAAATGGCTGATTTATTTAGAAAAGTTTCCTCAGTGGGACTAAGGAGGTAAGAAAGTGCGAAAAGATTATCTGTTTAAAACTCAAGGGAAGCCAGGGGTGGTGGTGCATGCCTGTCATCCTAGCTGCTCAGGAGGCTGAGGCAGGAGGATCGCGAGTTCAAAGCCAGCCTCAGCCAAAGCGAGGCCCTAAGCAACTCAGGGAGACCCTGTCTCGGAATAAAATACAAAATACGGCTGGGGACGGGGCTCAGGGTGGAGTGCCCCTGAGTTCAATCCCTGGGACCTCCCTCTGCAAAACAAAAACAAACAAACAATAAGAAAAGCCTCAAGTGAAGAAGAGAGAAGGTACACTCCTTTGAAGACCTTGGGGGAGACATGAAAACCTGAGCTTTGGTGGTGTGGTGTCAAGGGGAACTGGAGCAGACGGGAAAGCCCAGGATCCTCAGGGTCTGGTAGAACTACCTGCGCCATCAAGTTGAGAATCCCAAGCGCTCGACACCCCAGAGTGAAAAATCAAAATGGCAATAGCCAGAATAAGTCGTCCTCCACTCCAGACACCTAGAAGTCTTCAAGTTATGTAGATGGTGAACAGAGGAGAGTTCAACTAGTGCGATGGTTCAGATAGGAGATGTCTCCAAAAGCTCATGTGTGAGAACATGCAAGAAAGTTTAAAGGTGAAATGATTGGGTTGTGAGAGGTGTAACCTACTCAGTGGGTTAATCCACTTGGATGGACTCACTGGGTGTAGACTAATAGTGGATTAATCCACTTGGATGGACTCACTGGGTGGTGACTAATAGTGGATTAATCCACTTGGATGGACTCACTGGGTGTAGACTAATAGTGGATTAATCCACTTGGATGGGCTCACTGGGTGTAGACTAATAGTGGATTAATCCACTTGGATGGACTCACTGGGTATAGACTAATAGTGGATTAATCCACTTGGATGGACTCACTGGGTGGTGACTGCAGCAGGTGGGTGTGGCTGGAGGAGGGGGTCCCTGGGCTGTGCCTTTGGGGTCTCTGTCCTGTCCCTGGTGACAGAGCTCTGTCTGCTCCCTGGTGCCCTGTCCTGAGCTGCTCTCCTCCTCCAGGCCCTGCCGCCATCTTGTTCTGCTCCCCTTGGGCCAGAACCATGGAGTCGGCCCACCACGGACTGAACCTCGGACACCATGAGTCCCCAGATGAACTTTTCCTTTTGTAATTGTTCTTGTCAGGTTCACAGCAGGAGAAACAAAAAAAAATGCTGACTAAAGCAACTACATTTCACCTTTCCCTAAAATCTATGAATAAAGTGTTGGTCAGCCCAATATAGCTGATTGCAGTAGACCAGGGAAAAGACCACCCGACCAGGGGAGTTATGAGAGAAATACATCTGCATTGATGGTGTGCTTTGTAGAAATAAGAAAAAAAGAGAAAGAAAAAGAAAAAGAACATTGGACGTCGGCATACACAGAATTTTGGGCACTTGTCCTGGGAAAAAAGCCACATGGTTCCGATGTAGTACCATGTTTTTTAATATCCTGTTGGATGTATCTGTTAAAATTCTCTTGTTCTTTTCTGTTGTTCGTTTTATACCAGTTGAGGGGATTGGCTCAGAAGCAGTCTTTCTTATGCGGACTTGTCGACCATTAGAATGAAGATCATACGCTGGTAACAAAAAAATGACTCATTGAACGTTCCTCTCTCAGTTCCCCATAAGAGTCCGAATGAAATTGGAACCATTGGTTCCTTGAATGCTTTATACAACTCGTTGATGAAGCCGGAAATATTTGAGCTGGAAATTCAATTTTATCAATGAGCACATGGTGGGACTTGGTACTTTTCTCTTTCTTCTCTCAGTCTGGAAGTGACAGCTATAATATCATATAATATCACATATTATATAATTTCATGATATCCATCAAGTTGAGAATCCCATTATTACATTATATAATATCATATATAAAAATAAAAATATAGTAAATTAAAATAAAATAATATGAACATAGTAATATTGTCACGATATAAATTACTATATATATATACCCTCAGCAGCCCGAGCCCAGAGCATGGGAGCAGGGGATAATCAGTTCCATCTCAATTCAACTCCACTGTGTGCACAGAGTAAAACATAATAACCTATACCGCCTTATCTTAATAACTTATATTATCTCGTCCGTTGGCGGACACTTTTATTAAGTTTACAATATTCAGGTTTTCCCTTAAGATGAGCTTTTGGTTGCCATGGCAAAAATGTGCACGTTCTGTGATAACTGTTTACTTACATTATTCCCCTGTCCCCATTTTAAAAAGTGCATTTTGTGTCTTAACGAACCGTGCTCAAGAGGGGTTCGATATGTTTGCATGTATTTAAAGACTCATATAATTCAGTCAATAGACTTTTTTTGGGGGGCGGGGGTACTGGGAATTTAACTTAGGGGCACTTGACCACTGAGCCCCATCCCCAGCCCTATTTTGTATTTTATTTAGAGACAGGGTCTCCCTGAGTTGCTTAGGGCCTCGCTTTGGCGGAGGCTGGCTTTGAACTCACGATCTCCTGCCTCAGCCTCCCGAGCTGCTGGGATGACAGGCGTGCGTCACGGTGCGCGACCAATCAATGGACTTTTATTTGTTAGAGAAACTGAGCACATCCTATCAAGAACTCCTACATACCACCTTTACCCTTTCTCTGTTTTTTTTCTATTATTATTAATCTGTATGTATTTTCTCACAATTGATGAGCTAATAATGACAAATGACTATTAACTAAACTCCACAGTTTGCATTAGGGTTTACTCTTTGTGTTGGACATTTCTCTTTTGAAGAAAAACGTAACATTTACACGCGGTTATGAATATTTTAAAATACCACGTAACGAAGGAGTCTTGAAAGAGACTCTTGGTACAAACTAAAGCCAGTTCAGAAAGTTCTGTGGACCTGGGCAGAAGACACTACCATCAATTTTGGCTTTCAAGAGAAAAAAATGTCCTTTTCATTTCTTACAGCAAAGATTGGGAGTAGGAAGTGTGCTTACCTTTAAGAAGATTCTAGAAAGTGGAGGGATTTCTGATCTCGAAATAGGACTTAAAATGTCTGGAAAATGGATTTTTGTGGTGGAATAAGATTGGGCCCCTCACGCCTTGTTTCAAGAGAGAAATCCCCGGCAATTTGAAGATGACCGTGTCAGTTAGCGTTTCCTCCCCGTGACCACAAAACCCAACAGGAACCACGAAGAGGAGGAGAAGTTGATCTGGGGCTCATGGTGTCCGAGGTCCGGTCCATGGTGGGCCGACTCCATGGCTCTGGCCCAAGGGGAGGAGAACAAAATGGCGGCAGGTGACCGTGTTCATTTATGGGAGCTGATTCTCAAAAGTTTTTCCTGAACGTTTTGATGCCTTCTGAATTTCGGCTTATGTCTTCGTATCTGTACGACCTGACGCATTTCAACTGTCCTTTGCATCAGAAAATCGTGATGCGTGAGTGAGTGATCTGCGTGTTTAGATTGCTTTAGAACAACAGATATTGACCGCCTCCTCCACTGGCCAGGGAACCTCTGGAAGTTTCCGGAGAGACTCTGGTCGTGAGAACTGGAATCTAGTGGATAAAGACTGGGGGTAATGGTGGACGTCCTAGCATGCCCAGGGCTGCCTGAGAGAGAGAGGGTTGAGGATGAGGCTCAGTCGTTAAGTCAAACTATGGAACTAACCTGGGTGCCCTTCAATAGATGAATGGATAAAGAAAATGTGGTACATCTATACACAATGGAATATTACTTGGCACTAAAGAGGAATGAAATGATGGCATTTGCAGGTGAATGGATGGAGCAGGAGACTATCGTGCTAAGTGGAATAAGCCGATCCCCAAAAGCACAAGAATTGAGTCTTCTCTCTGGTATGAAGATGTTAACGCACAATAAGGTGGGGGTCTAGGGAAGAATGGAGGTGCTTTGGATTAGGCAGAGGGGAGCAAAGGGATTGGGGAAATCACGGCGTAGGAAGGACAGTAGAGTCAGACATTATCTCACCCTGCATCATGTACAACTAGAAGAAGGAGCAGTCGTACTCCATTTAAGTAGGATGTGCCAAAATGCATTCCACCGTCACGTAGAACTAATCAGATCAAGTAAAAAAATAAAGTCAGATCATGTCACAGTTCTCTTTAAAGCCATCGGAAGGCCCTGCTTTCAATAATCAATTTCAGGATTCTTTTTCATGCCCGACCCCAATAAGCTCCCTGTTCCCATTCTCATAGTCTTTTTTTAAAAAACTTTTCTTTGCCGCAGTCACGATTTGAAGTCATAGTCATATTCTTCGGCGTCGGAAGCCTCTCCCGTCCCATAGGGTCTGTGAGGACTATAGCAGGGATTTCTCTTTGGCTTCCCAGGGTGGCACCTGCCACTCAGCAATCCCGTCCTCCCTACTACAGGTGACAACAGGTGCCTGCTCAGGGGTCCTTAGAGCACAAGGAGGTTCTGATATTATGGAGGAGGGTCCCGTCTTGTGAGCCAACGTAAGACACAATAGAAGCTGAGTCTGGAAACCCGGAATAATCACCCACGGAGTTTTTATTACTGGAACGTAAACTCAAGGTGCAGAACTGTTGCACGTTATGGTCGTGAATCTCACCTCCCTCCTGCAAAATCTCATCTCTCAGGTGCCTGTTAAGGGATGCACGGTCTGGGGCCACCCGTGTTGAAAACTGACGACTCGGGAAATCGTCGACGTGAAGGTCGATCTTGTCCTCGGCGTTGGTCACCGTCGTACCTCCTCCCCTTCACTCTACGCCCAAAGAGTCACGGCCCAAAAGCAAAACCAGTTGTTATTCTGCTTAAAACCAAGTAGGACTTATTCAGAATTCCCTTCGAGTTGCCCGGTACCATCTTTCCAAATAGGAACATCGTGAGTTTCCCTCTTCACCTGCCTCCATTCCACACCAGGTTAAAGAGCTCCAATTCCCATGCAAGTGTGCACCTGGGCTTGTTCTCACTTGTTATTCTTCTTGTTAAGACTTTTTTCTTTTATAATTAAGGTGCAAGGCATCCCCCCAAAAATGTTCAATGCAAGAATGAAATGATTGGGTTGTGACAGTCTTAACCGAATCAGTGGATTAATCCACTTGGATGGACTCACTGGGTGGTGACTGCAGCAGGTGGGGTGTGGCTGGAGGAGGGGGTCCCTGGGCTGTGCCTTGGGGGTCTCTGTCCTGTCCCTGGTGACAGAGCTCTCTCTGCTCCCTGGTGCCCTGTCCTGAGCTGCTCTCCTCCTCCAGGCCCTGCCGCCATCTTGTTCTGCTCCCCTTGGGCCAGACCCATGGAGTTGGCCACCAGGGACTGGACCTTGGACACCAGGAGCCCACATATACTCTTTCTCCTCCAGTTGTTCTTGTCAGGTCTTTGGGTCCGGGGGGTGAAAAAGCTCATGAAACACCTTCCCTAATTATTCACCCACTGTGTCTGGAGATGGTCTCCTACCTTCTTTGGTGCTCCCACACCAGGTAGGACTTTTCCACTCCCACTAGACCCTTGACCTCCTCCTGCAAACGTCTTCATGGGGCCGTTGTACCTACTGGGCCCTGGGACTCGGTCACACCAACTAATATTTTATTGCAGCCCGATTTTCTGCTGCTAAGCAGAGCCACGGTGCCTGGCGGCCAGTCCAACAGAGAGGGTGAGAGGGCAAATGTCCACAGGCTCCCTTGGACTCCCCTCTGGCTACAATCACTCTGAGCTCGATCCTTTCTACCTAAGAAACAAACAAACAAAAATCGTCCTTGTCTACGCAATCTTTGTCACCAAGTAAAACTATTAATAAGGCACCTCCTCATAATTAATGCAATGAAACCAGCTGCTCCACTCCTAACGTGTCAAATACGGACTTCCCGATGCGTCCTGTAGAAAACACGAGTCTGTAGGCATCGACGTCTGTTCCCATCGTAAAGACGACCTCTAAGCTGCCGCCTTAATAACAAGGCACATATTTTCAAGATTCTCGCCCCCGATTCCTCGTGTTTCAAATGAGCGTCGCTGAAGGAGACCTGTTCGCCCAAGTGACATTTGCATTGCAGATCAAGTGACAACTCCGGAAAGCCTGGGTCACATTGTGACTCTCCAACACTAACAAGGCTTAATTTATGTGGTGACATTGCAGAGAGAGAACTGCAATGGCTGCTTAATTGTCCTCCACTTCAAAGAGGCAATGGGAGGGGGAGCGGCTCCCAGACACAGGAGGAAAATTCCGGAAGCCAAGGAGAACTGTCTTAGGACACCCGGGTGTCGGACATGTTCCTGGACGTCCAACCTACCTACGCGGGGTGGAGAAAAGAGCCATGTTGTTGTTCATCTCATGATGCTTTCGTCTTCCCCTGTGGGAGACCACAGATAAAGTCCCAGAAAAATTGGAAAAGTATAGATAAAATGTTTGAGGCTCCTTGAAGCTGTGCATCCCAGAGAAAGAGAAGCCATTGCTAAGTCTGTTGATGGGCACCAAAGACAGAGTGACTCCGGCACAGTGGCTTGAGAATGATCCACGAGTCCAGAATAAAATATTGCAAATACCATGCGATAACAGGAAAAAAAAATAGAGATCTGTCTGTTTGGGTCTCTGCGTGGAAATCGTTTTAGCCCTATGTTGCCATGTGCGACCGTATTGTCCTTGAATTTTAAAAGCTCTGAGAGCTGTTGGGTACAGTGTGACTCTCAAGGGAAGCTGCTTCTGGTGATTTTTAACTTTTATCTGTTCTGTAGGGCGAAGGCTGGAACCCAGGGTCTCCGTGTTGAAATACACTGGCAAAATGAGTCTAAGAAAAAAAAATTTCAGCCCCTTGGGAGGCTGAGGAAGGAGGATCGCAAGTTCAAAGCCAGCCTCAGCAACTTTTAGCGAGGCCCTAAGCCCCTTAGCAAGACCCTGTCTGGAAATAAAATACGAGACAGGGCTGGGGCTGGGGCTCAGTGGTCGAGGGCTCCTGGGTTCAATTCCTGGCACCAAAAAAAAAAAAAAGATAAATAAAAGTTCAGATACTGGAAAGTACCGACATTGATATGGCCCTAAATTACATAAACAGACCCTTGTGCAAACAGAGTGCTTTCTTCTGTCTTTTTTATTAGTGCATTAGAGGCGCACACGATGATGGATGTGTTGTTATATATTCGTGCATGCACACGGAATATCAATATCATTTGACCAAGATCACTCCTCTCTGTCTCTCCTCCTCTCTCCCCCCCCGGTCCCCTGAGTTCTGAATTCCTGTCACAGAGAGCTCTTTGCATTCCATGTGCATGACACGTTTCACTGCCGGGCGAGCTGAGAAAATCGAAACCGACTTTGTGGATAAGGTAGTAAATATTTATTTATTCATTTTTTTTCCCCTATAGTCTTTCTTTACTCTCTTTTCATATATTTCTAGTTTGGAGATATCTATTTTTCTACGATTTTTCTTCGCTTTACTTTTTTTCATATATTTCTAGTAAGTTAGTTTTGCGTCCTGTCTTCTTCAGTCAAAATTCACGTGTCATGATTCTTCAGAATTTGTGTGTCTGTGTCTGTGTGTGTGTGTGTGTGTGTGTGTGTGTGTGTGTGTGAGATGCAGGGGATCGAACCCAAGGGCACTTTACCGCTGAGCCACATCCTCAGCCCTTTTTACTTCTTATTTTGAGGCAGGGTCTCGCTAAGTTGCTGAGGCCGGCCTTGAACCCTCGAACGTGCAATCCTCCTGCCTCAGCCTCCCAAGTTGCTAGAACTCACAGGTGTGCACCTCTGGACCTGGCTGGGGGCTTCCGTTTAAAGCCATATATACTTGCGAAGCAAAGGCTGCTGCGCAAAACCTGTGTTTGTTTATCCTCTGGGATTGGCAAAAACGTACCAAAAACGATCATCCTGGCTCCCATGTTGAGAAAGGCAACCCAGACAAGTCCCAGAGAAGGACGTACCAGCTCTCTTTGCATGTAAAAAAATCATCAAAAACACCACACGATGAATCCGAAACACCCAAGGGAAAGAAAGGGAGCCCTTTCATGTGCCTGCCCCTGGTCCAGGCAAATCCAGCCTTCCGCGAGGTCTCCCAAGTCGTATCTATCGCATCAGTTGACCCAGGGATTGGAAAATGCACCAATTTGTGAAAAGACCCAGGTGGCGAGAGATGATGAATGCCCGAGATCGACAAGCCAGTGTGGATCAGGGGAATCTCTAGGGCCCCTATAGAGGATGTTTTCCGCTTGCACAAAACTCCAAAAACAAAGTGAGCAAACAAACTTTGTTCTCCACCAAACTTCTGCGACGATTGAAAACCTTGGAAAGGGAGTTTTCTATGTCTTCCCCCCCACCAAAAAAAAAAAAGAAGTGCCAAAATACTAAAATAATGGATTCAGAACCAAGGAGAATATCCCATAGCAACGAACAATGATCTTTTCACTGCACAATTAAAAATGCTCTAGTTTTATGTCGGCGGATGACGTAGTATGCATGGCTGGTTTGCATTACGAAGTATGCATGGCTTTGTAAGCATTCTAGAGTTTAAGGACCAGATCCAAGGGTTGTTGTTAAGTGAATGGATTAGAGGCAGCCTGTTCCCTCATCTCAGCCTCCTATCTCCTCACCCCCTCCCATCTTGGTTATCTGGAATTAAGATCAGGTCTTTGGGTTCCGGGTGTTTTCTTTATAAAGCCACACACACACACACACCCCTCACTGGGGTTTTATCGCCATGTCCTCCTCCTTCGTTTATTCCAATTCTGGTTCTACTTGGAGACATAAGCCATTTGTATCTACTGTGAGGTCCCCCCCCCACCAACCTCCATGTGCTGAGTTACTCTTGGTCACTTATTCTACTTTGTAACCTTTTCTCTTAATAAGTGAATTTCTTCAGGCACTTTGTTACAGTGATGAAAATCACCAAGTCTGCTTTGCAATTTCACTGCGATATTTTAAATGGGTTGCAGGTCTCGTTTATTCCTTTCTTTATGACAGCATCATAGTTCCAAACGCAATGCAAGCTGTGGACGGAAATGAAAGAGTCCCCCATCGTGGAGAAGAATTTGCTGCTTGGGAGATATAGAATCGAGATAACATCTGTGCATTTATTGATCGATTCATTTTTTTCGTTACTCTGTATTGTTATAGTTGCTTTCTATATTTGGAAGTGATATTAGCCGCCGTGCATTTTTAACACTAGGCTCGTACTTCAAATGTCTTACATTAACAAAGGCTGTTTAATCAGTGGCTATAAGAACATGCATCGTTTCATGGAAATTAGGGTCTGAATTGATGCTAGCTTCTAAGAAAAGAAAAAAAATAATGTTAATCCCTTAAAAATTAATCAGCTAAAGACAATGATAGAACGTAATTTCTATAATAATTCCAGGCATTTGCAATTAAATCTCATTTTTTAAAAAATAAATAAGGGACATGGAGCACAAGGAATGACAACTATTTAATGGTATATTGTTCATCACTATAAACTACTTACAACTAAGATCCATGCTAGATACCACCCACCAGAAGATATATTGTGAGATCATATTTCTTTCTTACCCCTTGCCTTATAAAAATGAAGGAGGAATGCAATTCAGTTGCACCTCGAACAATTAATATCAAGCCGTGGTAACAAATATTTATTTTAAGCAGGTTAGTAATGCATCTGAGGTTAGCGATGGTGACTGCTGTGGATTCATGAAGAACCACATAAATCACGGAAGCCAGAGGAAGAAGCGGCACACGCAGATCTGTCGTTTGGCTTGGTTCGTGTATATTTGCTGTTCCTAGAAGGAACAGATAATGGAGACACTCCGTCCTGGAGTAGGACCTCCACAAGCACCAGCCCAAACAAACCTTTTCTCTTAATAAGTGAATTTCTTCAGGCATTTTGTTAGAGTGATGAAAATCTGTTCTCCCGAGTGCAGCTGTGTTTCATGATGGGCAGAAAAATCAGAGTGTGAGACTTTGGGTAGGGATTGATAGGAGAAAGTGGGCAGCAGCAACACCTGCTCCTATCTAATAGAGACAGGAGATAGGATGTCCAAACCCATAAAACAGAGTTAAGCAATCAGAATGTTGGGTCCATTTTGGGGGCATCCGAACTTCCTTGCAAAACACTGAAGATGCGAAGGGAATTTTCCACACCTAACAGGGAGTGCATTTTCATCTTTCTTGCTCACACCCAGAGGTTTTGAGTTCATTTTTCCCCTCCACGTGGACGGAAAGATGGGTTGCTTGGTCCTTCTTCCCTTCAATTCATTTCCCCCAAATTCCCGTACGGCAGGGTAGACACTGGAAAATATTTGTGGTACGGAGAATGGATTTATTGGTCACCCAGCCTGGGGTCCTGGTGACACCATGAGTCGCAGAAGAAAATAACATAAATCTTTCTATCCTGTGCTTCCACGAGTCTACCCTGACCCATGTGCTGCTGTGGCCTGAATCACAAGTGTCATCTCCAAATCCTTGTCCCTCAGAGGATATTGTTGGGAGGTGGGGGCTCTGGGAGGGGCTGAGGTCATGAGAGTGTCACCTCATGAGACGAGGATCCTATAAACAAGACCTCAGAGCGCTCCGTGCCCTTCCCACCATGTGAGGACAAGCAAGAAGTTGCCGTGTATGAAGCAGGATGTGGAGACCTCCCCAGACCCCAAACCTGCTGATACCGTGACTTCCATATTCTCGAGGACAGTGAGAGAGAGATTTCGGTTTGCAAGCCGCCCGATTTATTGCATTTTGGGATAGGCATCTGCATTAGTCAGCTTTTTGTTGCGGTGACTGGAACACCCCAATGCAACGACTTGGAGGTGGACAGGGCTCTTCGGCCTCCCGGTTTCAGCCCATGGTCTGCTAGATCCATCCGTTGGTTCGGCCGTGACTTGGGGAATCATAACGGCAGAAAAACATGGCGGAGAAAACCCATGCAGTTCACGGGAGCTGGGGAGCCAGGGACACGATATCGTCCCCAAAGTCCAGGGCCCAAGGGTTCACTCCCTACAAATAGATCCTCCCTCCTACACCGTCGACCACCTCCCACCTGTGCATTCTGTTTGCCTTACTTAGTGTATTTATGGATTCTATCTCTGCAAAAAAAAAAAAAGAGAGAGAGAAAGACTAGAGACATAGTCCAGTGGTGTGAGTCGGTAAGGGGCGTGGATTTGTTCAACCGGATCCCAAGGAGATGCGGGCATCGCCTGAAAGGCACTGGACAGTGTTCTGAGTTAATGGCTTGTGTTAGGGTTAGGGTTCGTGGCTGTTTCCCCTGCTTTATGTTTGCAGATAGAAAGAACACCCGGAGCTGGGCACAGGGGCACTTCCCTGTAATCCCAGGTCCTGGGGAGGCTGAGGCAGCAGGATTGCAAATTCTAGGCAAACCTGGGCCACTTAGAGAGAACCAGTCTCAGAAAAAAAAAATGTTAAAAAAAAAGGCTGGGGGTGTAGCTCAGTGGTAGAGCGTCCCTGGGTTCCAACACTAGCACTTCCAAATAATGATAATTTTAAAAAAGTAGTAGCAGTTTTGACAGAATTGATTAAATGAGAATAGACCTTGAAATCCCCACCCATCTGCAAAGCATTCACTTTATAAGCAGAGGAAGGTAAAGGAATCAGAGATGGAAGCCAACCATCGTGCACATTTTATTTTTCCGAAATGGACAATGGAAATAACCGGAGTCATGTTCTTTTTCTTTCCATGTATGTATATTTTTTTCCTGCTGTTTCTTCACCTTAACATCGTCACAGCTACCTACTTGGTAACCACAGCTGCACACCTCCCTTAGGGCGAGGGACTTGCATAATGAGCTTACGGATTTGGGCTTCTTGGGGGATTTGCGCTGCGGCATGTAAACCTGCCCCACGTCCGTGGAGAACACCACTTTGGACACTCAGCCTTCCAGCCCCACGGAGGAAGGGCAGGATTATGCACGCTTGCTTGCAGGATTAGCAGGGACCATCTAATTTGCATCGTGTGGTCGGCATCTCGTGACCCATGCCAAGGGGACTCTGTGGGAATACCAACGTTTTCATCCCAGAATGTCAACACTCAGAATGGGAACAGGGACCGCGTCGGAATGCCAACATTTCCATCTCGGAATGTTAGCATTCAGAATAGTCAAACCACCATCGCATGAACGCTATTGCGCTGAGCGCTCTGCGTCCATCGACATTCCACCCTGGGTGTTTTGCAGGGTGCCGCTCAATATATCTCTGCACGTCAGGTGGAGGGTAGTGTTTAATCAGTGAGGCAGACACAGGAGGACCAATGCCACATGTTGTCACTCTTGGGCAGCAGCTAGATAACTGATCTCACAGAAGTGGAGAGGAGTGTAGGGATCACCCGAGGGGCAAGGGGTTAGAGACAGGGTGGATAACGGAGAACGAAATCCAGTCACCGAGCAGGAGGTACCCTCTGGGCAACCGTAGCCTACATCAGTCCTTTCTGCATTTTGACATGGACCAGAAGAGCGTTTGCGCTTGACTCTCCAGGGGTGATTTTCCAAGCCTCTGCAAAGCCTGAAACCTCAGTGGACACCCAAGGTGGTAGATTCTGCATTAGACATGTCAGTCCCCTTAGGGGTAAGGATTTCCAGTCCAACCACCTCGGTGGTGGGTTTCAGCAGGAAATGAACCTGTGTGGTTTTCAACCAATGAGATTTCAGAGTAGTTAGAAATGGTGATTAACTGGCTTATTCTGAGCAAAAAGACATCTTCTGGGGAAAGGAGATAGGATGGCAGGTATTCTCGATAATGCTTTTTGTTGGTACTGAATTTTGAGCCAAGGCTTACCTACTTAATATTTAGAAGGTAAAAGTAGCCATACTCCACCCTCAAAAAAAAAAAAAAAAAAATCCGAAACACCTCTGGTCCTTGGAATTCCCACCTATTTGGAAATCTTTCTCCCCGAAAGTACTGGGGACTGAAATCTGGAGCTCATGCATGTTAGGCAAGAGCTCTGCCACTGAGTTTTATGTCCCCAGACCTTTTTACTTTTTATTGGGAGACAGACTCTGGCTAATTTGCTCAGGGATGGCCTCGAAATTGCCATCCTCCATCCTCAGCCTCCTGAGTATCTGGGATTATGGGTGCACGTCTCCTGGCTTTACAAATCATATATGCAAAGATCTTTTCTTGGGAGGTTATCGAACCTCTCCACGTCATGAGCTCTGAAGTAGATGAACCCTTCCCATCTCTGCCTAAGAGATGGGTCTGTGAGTCATGTTTGCATTTTTCAGCTGACGGTCACCTGGATCTGTTGGTTTTTGTCTCAGCACTGTGCCATTGGGGACCCAGCCTTCAGCACATAAGCTCTGGGAAACATTTGGGATCCAAACAGGTCAAGGTCTTTGGAACGGCATACTGCTCTTGTCTTTTTTTTTTTTTTTTTTTTTGGTCTGAGCAAGAGGAACTATAGAAACATTTGGAGTGTTCACAAACACTCCTAACTCTCGCAATTAAGACTAAATGGCACTCCGAAATGACAATCCAAAGTCAATATTCGGAAATGTCATCTTTTTGGAGTGAAGCTGTTTTGACACGTTAAATGCCAGTAATTTTTAAACATCTGTCACTTGAGAGTGTGTGCCGAAGACTCGCGTGGATAAGATTGAAATCCTGACCACCGGAGAGAAAAATCAAAACACAGAGAGAGAAGCAAGGTTCTCAGATGAAATTAGAAGGAAACTGAATTTTTGCAGTGCATATATTCCAAGAGTTGCTTTATTTTTAAACCCCAAAGGGAGAAATTAAAAAAAAAAAAAGAACCTTGAACCAATATATTTATAGGTACAATTATAAAGGCAATCAAATCCTCTTTTCACTTTTAAGAAACCTCGTTGATAAAAATCTGACATCCGACACACACACACAAGAAAAGCTCAAGCTACAGAGTTGGGGTGGCTAAAATCCTCTTTCCACAAAACACTCAGAAATGAGCAAACATAAGCCTTGCTACTATTTTTGTCTCCTCTTTTTAAGCAAGCTGCAGGTCTCACCATCCACTTTTGTTCCTGTTCCTGCTTTGTGACCATAAAACCCACTGACAGGATCTATTCTCCAAGCCCTGTGTTGTCCCAATCTAATTTAAAAGTAAAATCATAGTAATTAGAAAAGGGGGGGAAAAAAGAGAGAGAGAGAGAGAGAGATCAGTCGGAATTGTTTGGTGTGGACGATGAACCTGGCTTTCTCTTTCAAGACATCTGATTTTTTTTTTATACAAAGAAAGTTGTTTGCCTCTTTGAACAGAAATAATGGTTGCAATTGCTTGAGTTATTTGCATTGTGTTTGCAAAAAAAAAAAAATTGTTTAGATGAATCAAATTTTTTTTTTTTTTTCATGAAAGTTAAGCTCTTCCTTAACCCAATGGAGACACGTTTTCTGTCATCTTGAAGGTCGATGGGGCGCCACGAACAGGCTCTGTCTTTTGGACCAAAACTGGATGCAGGAGGGGCACGCTCCTCCCCGATCCTTCCTAGTAAACGCGTGCCCGACACTCGGACATCTTTCCAGGATGCTTGCAAAGTCGGGATTGAAAATCCGCCCTCCTGGCTATTTTGAAATCTCCAATCCAGTGTCCAGCACAGCTACCCCGCACTCGGCCCTACAGCGTTCAGAAGTGGCGCCTGCTGTCCCCCGGTGTGTTTGGAGGGCCTTGGGTACGTTTGCAACGGGAAGGGCGGACTCTCGGGTTGTTGGAGGGCCCAACAGCTGGTGAAGAGCTCTCTCGTGCAATGTCGCCAGTCGGGTGCCCCTGGCCTGTGAGTTCAGGAATGGTCTTTAAACAGACAGCAGAGTTCCCCCAAGAGGCTGCAGTGTGGATGGATGTGTCATCAGGCCAGCGCGCGCTCCCACTCCAAGGGAAAGCGCTCAGACTCCTCCCCCTGCCTGTGGGGCTCAGCAGCCCCATGATAGGAAGGAAATCAGCCTGTTTATGTGGAACCTAAAACCCACCGAGGTGCCATTATGCAAATGCACCCATTGTGGACAAAACACACCTGCACACAATTGATGGTTGCTACCTGGACTTTGCATTTGAATACGCGAGAGTGAATTTCTCTCCTTTTTCAGTTTTTTTTTTTTTTTTAATTTTATTTTAAGTACCTACCTCTGTTCCTGAGCTTTCTTTCTCCCTGGCCGGGTTCCCACGAATCGCTTTGCATAGCCTATAATCTGACATCAGAGAATCACTCAAGGAAAAAATCGCCCACTTCTCAAAGACACGGGCAGGGCTCTCTAATTGAAGCCATTTGGACTCTTTTGCAAACCTATTACGAAGCCCTGAGGTCCAGTGGGTTTTTATTTATTGCAAAGACCCTCTCTGTGCCGGGACTAGGATAGGGGTCCATTTGTAAGAACAAAGCGTGCAGACCCCTGGAGGGTGGGTGGGAGCCCAGGTCCAGGTCTCCCCTAAGAGAACAGAGGCTCGGCATTTCCAGGTCATTTCAGAGACAACCAAAATAGGTCTGAATCAGTAAAACAGAAAGAAGGATCCTACCCTCCCACGGGTGGTGCCTCCCCGAGCAGGTGGTGGGCCTGAGTCGTGTCTTTCCCAATTCCTGTGTCGACGTCCCCATCATCTCCAGGACCCCCCAACACGACTGTGTTTGGGAACAGGATCTTTCAAGAGGTGATGATGTCGCTGCAACCAGGGGGGGCGTCTATCCTTCAGAGTGCAAAATGCATGCCTGGAGCGTCTCCTCCGCTGCTCAAGTGGTAGAACTTGTTATAGCAGCAACACACAACTCATACAGGCCGACCTTACCTTACAGGTGGTCTCTGAGCTCTGGGGGTTTGGACTCTTATTATACAGAACGGGTTCCGTACACCAGAAGCAGGGGCAGCCTAGATTCATAAGCTGAAAAGACCCTGATTTCAGCTGTCCTCAGCCTTCGGGGATGGTGCCGGAAGATCTCAGAAATGGCTGTCTCCCAGACAACAAGGGACCGGCAACTCCAACAGAACGCGGACTTTGAGTCACCCCTTGAAGAGCCCCCTGTTCCCGCTGAGGGGCCGAGTCACAGCCTCGGGGATAGGAGTCTCCTTTGCTACCAAAGCAATTAACCTTCTTTTTCCTTTTTCTCAAAACTGGGTTCCCGTGATCGGACTGGCACTGGGAACGGGGACCGGGGCTTTGGGCAACCCATTGAGAGATCCAGCTGAGGTGGGGAAGTGTTTTCCTCTCTTTGGAGACATCCTGAGAGGTTTCCACAGTGATCTCCATAAAATAAACCTCAGAGCTCTACCAGGGAGGAGCCGGCGCGTGCAGTGATTTCTGGTCTTGGTTTATCCGGAGCCTCTTCACTGGGCGTGATTCCTGTGGTCTGTCGTTGATGGACGCTGTTCTGTTAAGGTAATGTGCACAGGGACATGCCTGGGACCAACGTGACAACGTGACGGCTCGCCCAGCAGGACAGGCCAGCTGCTGATTCTTTAAATCCTAAAACATCACTTCTTTTTGACAACTGTTCCTGGGGATTTTTTTTTTTTTTTTTTTTTTTTTTTTTTTTGGTACTGGGGATTGAACCCAAGGGTGCTTAGCCCCTGAGCCACATCCCCAGCCCTTTTTATTTTTATTTCAAGATGGGGTCTTGCTATTTCAAGATGGGGTCTTGCTATTTCAAGATGGGGTCTTGCTAAATTGCTGAGGCTGGCCTCAAACTTGCCAGCCTCTTGCCTCCGCCTCCCAAGTCACTGAGGTTGCAGGCGTGAGCTACAATGCCCGGCGGCTCCCCATCAAATTCTTTATCATGCATTTTGGACCCCGTCCTTGATTTTGGCAGACACAGCATTCTCAGTCTCTGTTTTCATTCCACGCAAGAGGATATTGGCTTGGATTTCTTGGCACTGCATTTTAATTTTCTCTCTATTCTCAAAAGTCTGATGACCTAGTAGCTAGTTTTTCAAGCACCTTGTCTGAAAAGAGATCAAGCAAAAATGTTGCCTTGATCCAGACTTTGAAGAGAGAACATATGACTAATTATTCTAGAGTCAATCCCTGATAGATACCCAAAGGAAACCAAATTGACTGCCCCTCCACAAGACAGTCAGACGGGGTTAATCCAGGTAGGTTTGGGATCTGCCTATTGAACAAACACCTTCATTGAAATATTCGTTTGATATGCAATTACCCTATGACTTTGAATATTGTAAACTGCCTGTGTTTTTGTTGTTGTTGTTGTTGTTGTTGTTTTGTTATTGTGCGTTTACATATTGGTATTGCTTAGATCGTTACATTTATAAAGATAGTAGCCAAGAGTTACTAAGCTCTTCTTATGATGAAGCCAGTCCCATTGTGTGGGGTTCATGTTCTGTGTATTCAAATCCGTGAACACACCGTTTGGCGAAAACCACCACGGATGTGTTCAATAAACTCTGAGGACAATGAATGACATTTTAGTGGTCACTGATCGGAGGTAGATTCATCAGGGAAATGTACCACGTTCACAAATAAAAATGCACATGACTTCTCTTCATCAATGTGTGCCCCTGAAGAAATAGAAAGGCCAGTTTGTGGATCGGAGAAAGTCATTGCTAAACATATTTGAAAAAACGAGACTTACATCCTGAATATGTAAAGAGCGCCTAAAAATCAATAGGCAAAATGCACAATTGATCAAATTATGGTATGTGCCTCTGTGAATAAAGTGCAGTGAATCCCAGTGCTGTGTATAATCACATGTGCCAATAAAAAAAATAGTAAAAAAAAATGCAAAAAAAAAATATGGAAAAGAAAGATGAATTGAAATAGCCCTTGAAAAAGCCAATAAGCATAATTGAAACCATAGTGTGAGATCATTGTTCCCACCTTTGAAATCCACCTTCATTTGGGGCTGGGGATGTGGCTCAAGCGCGGGGTGCTGGGTTCGATCCTCAGCACCACATAACTTTCTGTATTTTCACTGATAAATTTCCCAAAGCTAACCCAGCGCCCAGCACAGAAGAGATGCCTGCTGAACTTCCTTAAGTGCACGTCCTTTGGAAATAAAATAAATGAAAGCAACTCTTAGGGCTCTGGGATCATTGCCTGCTCTTCCGCCCCTCCTTTGAGGCTTACTCCAAGGGTCGCTTAAAAACTTTCAAAGGAGATTTAATTATAAGAGAGAATGTGGGTTGTGTTCCGTCTTAGGCTTGGCTAATTGGATTTGGCCACTCAGAAAAGATGAATGGATTTGGGAGAATGAGAACCGAAGGTCTCTCATCCTCATACTGAGAAGCTTTGTTCACCAGTCGCAAGAGGCTCCCCAGAGAGCGAAGCCCTTGGCCCATGTCCTTGACCTCTGTTGGTGCCTTCTACGAGGACCTGGGGTGGGGGACACTCATCTCTGGGGACCTCCAGTATCCTCTGCTGAGAAAGCAAGCCCTCGGAAGAGCAAGAGGTGATGCCGATTTTGGTTTACTGAATAACGACTTTGCAAAAATAAAGATCCTCGCATTTGGCTCCTTTGGAAATGTGCAATTCACAGACTGGAATAAAAATGTCACTTTTTAAAAGAAATCCTCTTATGAAACCTTTGGGTTTAATTTGAGGGTAGTGGCCACAAGGATTGAAAATGAGGTTTGGGTCTTGTAAACTTATCCTCCGGACTTCCCCGTTTCTTCATCTGTAGAATGAATTCTCGGTCTCTGATAGAGCAAGTAGAGTCAAGTTTTTTGTTTTTTTTTCTGCTGTTCAAAATTCATTTCAAAAGACCCCGTGAAGAGGAAATATGCTTATGTCTTTCAATCAGGCTTGGGGTTTTTTGTTTGTTTGTTTGTTTTTCTTTGCATGCATTTTTCTATTCAAAAGGATCGAGGATCCATGTTATTGTAAAATGCTCTTTTCTAAGATTAAAAAGGATCTTGCTGATTGCATATGCAGCTCTAAAGTGACTCCCTCGTCTTTTCCTGGTTCCCATCGATTCTAGTTCCCCGACGGGAAGAGGAAGCTATTTGATCCTTCTCTTTCTCTGCTCGGAATAGGGAGCAGAGCTAAGTTGAAAGCGTAACATTGAGAGTCAAGAAAGCCCTGGATCCCGGTTTGTTCCTGGGTTCTTGCCTCGGCAGGTGGCCCTGGGCAAAGAGATGGCACCTTGTGATAATGGTTTCATATGCACAAAGAAAATGTGGCTGTGCCTGGTGGCGCATACCTGTAATTCCGGGGACTGCGGAGGCTGAGGCAGGAGGATTGTGAGTTCAAAGCCAGCCTCCGCAAAAAACGAGGCCCTCAGCAACTCAGGGAGACCCTGTGTCTAAATAAAATACAAAATAGGGCTGGGGACGGGGTTCAGGGGTTGAGTGTCCCTGGGTTCAATCCCTGGTACACTCCCGCACCCTCTTCCCCCAAATGTGACCCCTTTCCTGATGTTTGCCGCAGACGACTCCTTTTTCCCCACTTCTGGGTCACATCTAAGGTGGACGGTGGAAAGACCTTCGTGCAGCTGCCTCTGCCCACAGCAAGACGTGCAAAGTGCCAGTGTCAGACTGGGCTCAGGAGGTCTACCTTCAGCCTCACTCCTTGACCACCATGGAAACCAAGTCGGCTCTCTCTCCTGCACTCCCAAGCCCTTTTTAGTCCCTGCTCGGGAGGGGAGGCTGGCTGGGTGACTAATGGAGCTTTGCACACACACAGGCTCGCTGCCTGGGCTGTCTTCAGTCTCCACCTCGGAAGCTGATGATCTGGGGTGTGTGCCTGAGGGTGTCCATCGGATGCTTTTGTGGAATGACTGAGGACAAATAGCCTTCGGCAACATCGCTTTGCCCCGTGCACTGAACCTTGGACTTTGGAGCCAGAGTGTGCATTGGTAGTTGAAGAAGTCGGCTTTTAAGTGCAATTTCCAGTGGCAAAATGTGTTATCTGCTGCTGTTTCCTTAGAAGCCTTCCCCACGGAACGCTCCTGTGCATCCGTGGCCTGGAGGAAATGCGCTCCACCGTGGAAAGCCAAAGTGTCTTGTTTGTTGATCTCTTTAAAAATGTCTTCCGTGGCTGCACCCGCGGGGCGCACACCTGTGATCCCAGCGGCTCAGGAGGCTGAGACAGGAGGATCGCAAGTTCAAAGCTAGCCTCAGGCACTTAGCAAGGCGCCAAGCAACTCAGGGAGACCCCGTCTCTAAATAAAATACAAAATAGGGGCTGGGGACGGGGCTCAGGGGTCGAGGGCCCCTGGGTTCAATCCCTGGTACCCTCCTCCCCCCTTTGAAAATGTATTTGGTGATTCCTTATATTACAGATAGGTGGGGACACGGCAGAGCTTTGGGGAAGAGGATTGTCTTGGTCATCGGGAAGCAATGCCTTCCACAAATCCGTGGTCACCGGATGAGTCTGTGTTGAGCGCCCTCGGCTAACGTGTGAGGGAAGATGTATGTGTTTTGCACCAGTTATTTATGAGTACCCATGCACACCAAGTGGGAAATTCAAGAGAAAAAGCCGTTCTCGGGTTTTGGACGACTCTCCCTACAGTGCATGGCGGACAGTGGCTCGTTCTTATTGTTCGTGATTGTTGTTCATCTCTCAGGGGGGACTCAGGAGTGGACAGACTTTTCCTACACAGCGAAGGACAGAGCCTACCTAGGGCTTCAGACTGTGCAGGAGTGGAGTCGAGGATTATTTGTGACAAGATGACACACATTTGATGTGACCGGGGGGAGGGATGGAGGGCGAGGGACAGGAACATGCACTTCTTTGATTTTTTTCAATCCTCTTGAGGCCCGAGTTTGGAGAACCGGGCGCTGAGCCTAGAGGACAGCACCGGTGGCCATGCGTCCTGCCTTGTCAGACAGTTCTGAAGCCGTCCCTGAGCTGGTCCCCTGAGCTGGTCCCCTGAGCTGGCCCCCTGAGCTGGTCCCCTGAGCTGGTCCCCTGAGCTCCCACCGCATGGGGACATGTTGGGTGCTTTTCCAACAAGCTACGTGTCATGCCTCCAAACCTTGAAGACGGTGGGTACAAATACACCATTTACCCTCGACCTTGGCCCTGCGGCATCTCATCCAAGGTGACCAGGAGCAGGGCCCAAGAAGAGGCCATTTTCTCAGCAATGGCCACTTAGGTCAGTAAAGCCTCAAGCAATATGTTTTTTTCTCCTCCTCTGTTCTCCAATTATGTTTTCAAAGATGGTCTCAGCCCTTGGCACAACGGGACTCGTTTGGGGAAATAGGAGGACGTGGCAGGTAAGGTCGGAAGGTGTGGGCCTCCCCGGAGCAGCCTCCTCTGAGGCCCGTGCTAATCCAGCAGGCACTGGAACGAGCGGCCAAGAAGAATCAGAAATAAGATGCTTGAATCTCCCTGTTAAAAATAGAAGGAGATTTAGTCTAGGCATGATGGGATGCAGGGTCTCCAAAAGAATTCAAAGCAGAACTACCCTAAGATCCGGCTGTGCCGCTGCTGCTGGGTGTTCATCCAAAGGAGAGGAAATGAGTGTGTTAAAGAGACCGGGGAGAGAAGGAAGAAAAGGAGGGTGGAGCAGAGAAGTTGATTGATAGTCGCAGTTCCATGTGGGGTGAGTTCTGACGTGCTATTGCACAGGGCAGTTGACAGTATTATCTCCTGCGTTTCAAAGCAGCTAGGTCAGAGGGTTTGAAAGTTGTCACCCCAGAGAAATGGCAAATGTGACAATTACGGAAGAGCTACGTATCTCATTTTGGTCAATGCACCTCGTCCACTTCCACTGAAGTATACATGGCAGCGTATTCCATAAATACGTGCAATTACTAAGTGTTCATTAAAAGCTAGTGAACGTGCACAGAAC
This sequence comes from Callospermophilus lateralis, assembly GCF_048772815.1. Lineage (NCBI taxonomy): Eukaryota > Metazoa > Chordata > Mammalia > Rodentia > Sciuridae > Callospermophilus > Callospermophilus lateralis. The sequence goes on along the minus strand of NC_135326.1, from coordinate 8,946,661 downwards.
CGGGCGCGGTGGCGCACACCTGTCATCCCAGCGGCTTGGGAGGCTGAGGCAGGAGGATGGCGAGTTCAAAGCCAGCCTCAGTCAAAGCGAGGCCGTAAGCAACTCAGGGAGACCCTGTCTCTAAATAAAATACAAAATAGGGCAGGTGACGGGGCTCAGTGGCCGAGTGCCCCTGAGTTCAGTCCCCAGTATGTCCCCCGTCCCCCACCAGAAAGTTAAAAAATGAAAAGCAGACACATCCACCTCTTTTCTTGAGCCATTCATATTAAAAATCTCTCTGCTCTTTGAAATATAAGTTCCTTTGAATTATATGTAAGTTCCTTCAAAAGCTAAAGAAGTCCTTTAGCAGATTCCGGACCAAGAATGTCTTCCGGAGGACCTGGGGCCACCCCTTTGAAGCAGAGACATCAAGACAGATGTGGCATCTCTCGCGTGTGATTTTGGAGGGGCTACCACTTGCCAAACCCTCCCTTCTTGTAGATAAATTTACTTTTTTTCCTTCATATAAAGTGAATTATCTAACATCCACGTCCACCCCAATTCCGAACAAGGTGGGTCCGGTGACTGTCCTAAATAATGTCACACAGCTCTCTTACTTGGGGGCTGCTTATTGTCCGCCTTGAGCCCCTACACAGAACGGGCTGTGTCTGCGTGGCGTGGATTTTGCTCTTTGGACGTCCTCAGTCGGTTCCCTGAGATGAGCCTGGTGTTCCAGACGAGGGCTTATGCCGTCGTAAAATTGCTTTTATTTTATTTTATTTCCCCTCCACTTGCTGCGGGAAGAAGTTTTCTGTGCTGCAAGGTTTTTGTTTTTTAATTAAATTTCCCGACAGCATTTCCAGGCGGTTCTCTGCGCTCCCGCAGCGGATGCCTGGACACGTTTTAATGGGAGGTTCTGGTGGCCACGTCTCCCTCCCTCTGCTCTGCGCAGCCTGCAGCAGGGGAGCAAGGCACAGCCATGTTTGCCCTGGGTCCGAAGGTTTCCCCCTTACCGTGGGGACCTACGCATAAAGGAACGGAAGCGGTACTGTCCTGCACGTGTGGATTCGGGTGACTCTTGAGAAGTCTCCATACCCGGCCATCCAAGAAAGGCACTCCTGAGAAACTGGCCCTGGGAACCCTGGAAGCTCTTGAGTTTGGGTGAAAAAAGATTTTTTTAAATTTATTAGGTGTGTTATACAAAATACTGGGGCTCATTTTCTGTTTTTGAGAGCTCCCCCCCTCTATTTTATTTTTAGTTCTTCAACTTGTGCATAGGACAGAGGACATTCAACCCTTGACTTTCCCAGTCTGGCTGATTTCCTTCCATCATGATGTGCTCAGTTCCATCCATTGACCAGAAAATGTTGGGGGGAGAATGGCACTTTGGGCGCATTGCTGGTCGGACTGCAAATCAGTGCAGTTACTTTGAAAATAACCATGGAGATTCCTCAAAAGAGTAGGAATGGAACCACCATATGAAACAGCTCTCTTTCTCCGTATTTATCCAAAAGGTCTAAAATCGGCCCCCCGTAGTGACCAAGTCACATCAATATGTATAGCGGCAGAATTCACAATAGCCACGTTATGCAACCAGCCCTGGTGCCCGTCATAGATGATGGATGAAGGAAATGTGGTACATATACACAATGGAGTATTACTCAGCCATGAAGAATGAAATCACGGCATTTGCTGGTAAATGGAGACTTTCTTTTTAATCCACCCTTCCAGGGGTTCTACCTGGTTCTTTCCTGTGCATCATATACAACACAGTCGGGGCAATATTTCTTTGGTGAGGTTCCGCTCTGCGGATGTGCCTGCAATCCGCTACAGGAGCTTTGGAAAAACAATACCACACCATTAACTCATGCATCTGCGAGCAAATACTTCCAACCTTTAAAACACTGAAACTCAACAGGGGAGCCCCAGGTGCTCTCCAGCAACCTCCTGCTTATGTAGCAGATCTGGATGAAAACAAACCCATTGTTACATTATAACTTGGGAGAACAGTCTGGGAGACTGCAAGTTCTGAGTCGATTCATGCATTTAACACTCCTTTATGGCCCTGTCTTTAAAAATACAGGCCATTTTATTACCCTAGCAATTGCTATTGTTATTTGGTGCACCTAATAATTAAATTTAGTTCATTAACCCGCCTGTCTTGAATCTTTTTTTTAACATGAATTTTACCCTCACTGATACCCAGGAGAAAACAAAGAATATAGCTCCGAAAAGCCATTTGTACAATGCCCTGGGCTTAATATTCTCTCCTGGCGTTACCTTTTCTCTCCATACCGTTGGAAATCGTAAACTCTGGATTTATTCTTTTAATATGCACATTTGGCTTATTAAGGTTTCCGCCGACTCCCTGGCTCTAACGGCCTCTGGATGGAGAGTCTGTCTTTCCTCGTTGGGCAAGACGGCTGTCTTGGTTTATTTGCACAATTATGCACCTCAAAACGTGGTCATGTAAGAAGTGCAGGCTTTTTAATTTTTATCTTCCAGAATCCTTTGCTCGCTTCAACCCTGCACGGCTGGCTCACACACTCATGCATGCTTTATGGGGTGAGGACGTGGTGACGTGGCTACGCAGGGGCTCTACTTTCAGGGGGCCAGCTTGCCGTGAGGTGGTCCTTACTTGAGAACCCTGGCTTTACATCGGGGTCTCACACTGCCCTTCCAGTTTCCCGGCCAAATGCTTCAACGCTTTGGTGCTTAACTCAGAGGTTTAGCATCTGCAAGGCGGCTGGAGGGGAAGAACCCGGGCTCCTTCCCAGAATCAGATTCTCAGACACACACCAGATCAGGTTTGCTTTTAAGAAGAGAGAGTGTCTACATCTTACCTGTAATTGGTCTACACCAAGAGCCCTTGCTACCACATTCAATCGACGATAAGACTGCAAACGGGCCCTGCGGCCTTCAAAAGTCTATATATTCCTTAATTCAGGTTTCTAAAGTTCACCATCCGGCACTTACATAATGGAACATCACACGGTTATTGATTCTTTTTTTTTCTCCTATAATTTTCTCCTGTCTTTAACACGGGAGCATTCAAAGAAATAGGGGCACCTAACGAAAAACAAAACAAAAAAAAAAAAGGATACTTGCAAAGCTAAAGAAAAAAATTTACTGCCGGGATTTGCTTCTCTGAAGATTTTTTGAATTTAAATTTGTTAACAGATGTGACCAAAAAAAAAAAAAAAAAAGAAAGAAATCCTTTTATCTCACCCGTGCTGTTCAAGTGATGCAGAAAAGACTCCATAAAATTATTATGTACAAAGGGCCATTCATAAGCAGTAAATTAAAATCGATTGAGCCTTCTGATTTTAAAATCGCATTAAAAATAAATTGAGATACACAAAATGAGCTACTTTTAGTTTGGTGCTTTACAAAACTTCCTTCTTGAAGGAAGACCACAGCGTCTTTACGGCCCCCTGGTTTGCGCTCTATGTTACAGATCTGGGATGTTGACTACCCAATTAATAAAACCCTTCATTCTCGAAAAATTGATCCTTTTGGGGAGATTGTCATGTTAAGAAGGAGTAAGACAAAGATGTTAGCTCTGGGTTCATTAGTATTTTCTTTGTTTGTATTATTAATTAATTAAATATATTTTTTTTGGACCAGGGATTGAACCCAGGGGTGCTTAACCACGGAGCCACATCCCCACCCCCACCCCGCCTTTTTTTTAATTTTGGGAAAGGGTTTTGCTAAGTTGCTTAGGGTCTCACTAAGTTGCTGAGGCTGGCCTCCAACTTGCAATCCTCCCTCCTCAGCCTCCTGAGTCACTAGGATTGCAGGTGGGCACCACTGAGCCCAGCTAGAATTTCATTCTTAACCCTAGAAAGACAATCAACTTATCAGCTACGACAAGCCTAAAGTGGCCTGAAATTAGTTTATGACTCTCAAGAACATGCCCAATTTGGCAGAAGTGGAGCAGAACCCAGGGAAGTTTCTTTGGCTCTAATCCAGATCTCCAGGGAACACTTGGCTGGTCTCAGATACCTAGTATCTGCCTGCGAGAAAGTGGCTTTATTATTTCCACTAAATAAATAATGCCTGGCACGGAGTTTTACATAATGATGCTCTGCAAACCATTGCCTAGCTGTTGTCCAAAATTCGAATTAACTGAATGATACTCTGTACCTGTTGATCTCTGTGTCTATCTATCCCTCTACCTATCATTAATGATAGAAAATTTCCAACCCACTTGAATGCTTTTTTACCCCTTGATTTCTGACTGGTATCTTATCTTCTCCTTGCACAATCTCTGGATTTGGCATTTATTTGGGGGTTTTAAAATTTTAACATGTGTTTTAAAATCATTACTATGTAGTAGGTCCTCAGAGGCCATACACTTGAATATTTTCGTGGTTTAAAACTTTACAAAAATTCTGTCATATTGTGCATGACTTTGTGGCATTTACCATTTCCCCTGTCAAGATTTTTGCTTGCTAACATGTCTCTCTCGTTGGGTAGAAATAGTGTTCTGTTGCATAGTACAATAATTGTATGTCCAAAAAAGTATGTTGAGCTGGGCGCAGAGGGGCATGCTGTAATCCAGCTGTTTGGGAGGCTGAGGCAGGAGGATCGGGAGGTCAAAGGCAGCCTCAGCCAAAGCGAGGCCCTAAGCAACTCAGGGAGACCCTGTCTCTCAATAGAATGCAAAATAGGGCTGGGGACGGGGCTCAGGGGTGGAATGCACTGAGTTCAATCCCTAACCCCCCCCCCCCAAAAATAGACTATGTTGAGTGTTTCAAAATAGCTAGAAGACTTTGAATGTTTCTACCACAGGGAAATTATAAATGAATGGACTGCTTGGCAGGTAAAGGCCCCGGTTTGATTGTGACACATTGTGCACATCAGCGGAGTGCCTTCCACAAGTGTGTCCTGTGGCTGTCCACACCCACCATGTTGCAAGTGGCCGTCCACGGCAGGGAGCTGAGGGCTGGTTCTGACTGCTGCTTAGGGTTCAGCCTGCTTCTGCTGAGGTCCAGCTGAGGTCTGCCCATGCCACTTCCCTTTCATTCACATGGCAGTGACCGCCGGTTCCCAGGCGCGGGCTCCCTGGCCCAGTTGAGCTGACCCATACGCCAGCACCCCCTATTTAAGCTCCATTTCTGCTTTCGTAGCTATTAGAAAAACTGGCATTTTTGCTCCATGTATTATTCCCTATCATCATTTTTAATCCATTTCCAGATCCGGATCAATGTGGGTAAATAGATAAAAATCGGATTTTCGAGTCGCTCCTGACCGCATTGATCCGAGACCGGAGGTGACGGCAGCGGTCGATGGCAGCTGTACCCTTTTGCACTTGTCCGAGTCTCCGGACCCTGACTAACCCCTTGGCCGCCCCATGGGACGGCCTGAACCCCGTTTGGAAGCCCTGAGAAGATAAATAAGGACTGACCCACTTTGTCCCATGCACGACCCGCGGCTCTCACGGATAGGTGCTTGGTGCATGGACTCAGATGTCCCCGTGAGGTCCTGGTGTCCTTGCTGGGACGGCAGGGACAGGCAGAACCTGGAGGTGATACAAAGCTCGGGGCAGCTAGCCCACTGCCCGCCACAGCTGGGGGACCTAGGTCCCAGTCCTGAGGGACAGATTGTACAGGATGCTTCTGAGCATCCCACGGCGGGGGGCCAGCAGGGAGCAGGACAGGACAGAGGGGGAGTGGGCGCCTGGGAGCTGCCCAGGTCCACGCTTACCCTCATCCCTGGGAACACGGAGGTTAAACAGTGGTTTCCAGGACTATTCCACCTCCTCTTTCTCCTCCTCTCCCCATTGTCCTGGCTGTTCTCCTCCTCCACCATCTCCTCCTCCATCATCTCTTCCTCTTCCTCCTCCTCCATCTCCTCCATCATCTCCTCCTCCTCCTCCTCCTTCATCTTATCCTCCTCCTCCTTCTTCATCTCCTCCTCTTCCTCCTTCATCTCCTCCTCCATCATCTCTTCCTCCTCCTCCTCCTCCATCTCCTCCTCCATCATCTCCTCCTCCTCCTCCTCCTCCATCTCCTCCTCCATCATCTCTTCCTCCTCCTCCTCCTCCATCTCCTCCTCCTCCTCCTTCTTCATCTCCTCCTCCATCATCTCCTCCTCCTCCTCCTCCTCCTTCATCTCCTCCTCCTTTTTCTCCTCCTCCTCTTCATCCTCCTTCTTCTTCCCTACCTCCATCTCTTCCTCCTGTTCCTCATCCTTTTATCCTCCTCCTCTTTCTTCCTCTCCATCCCCTCCTCCTTCTCCATCTCCTCCTCTTCCATTGTTTCTCCTCCTTCTCTTTCTTCTTCTCCTCCTATTCTTTCTCCTCCTCCTTCCCCATCTCCTACTGCTCCAATTATTTCTTCTCCTTCTATTCTTCCTGATCCTCCTCCTCTTCCTCCCCAATCTTCTCCATCTCCTCCTTCTTCTTCATCTCCTACTGTTCCAATTCTTCCTCCTCCTTCTGTTCTTCCTTCTCCTCCTCCTATTACTCCTCCTCCATCTCCTCTTCCTCCTTCTCCATCTCCTCCTTCTCCATCTCCTCCTCCTCCATATCTTCCTCCTTCTCCATCTCCTCCTCCTCCCCCTCCATCTCCTCCTCCTTCTCATCTCCTCTTCTGTCTCCATCTCCTCCTCCTCCTCCATCTCCTCTTCCTCCTTCTCCATCTCCTCCTCCTCCCTCCATCTCCTTCTCCTTCTCCTCCTCCTTCTCCTCCTCCTCCTCCCCCCTCCATCTCCTCCTCCTCCTCCTCCTCCTTCATTATCTCCTCCTCTTCCTGTTCCTATTCTCTTCCTCCTCCATCTCCCCTTCCTCCTTCCCTGTAAACAAGAGACCTCCACCATCCTCACCACCCTCGCTCCATTGCTCTGCACACTGGCCGCACTTTGGGGCTTGGTGCGGTCACAGGGTGGAGATGCAGAGTGACATGGGAACACTGGCTGCTTCCCTTTCTCCATGCTGCAGTCCTCCAGCCCCAGTGGGTGCCCTGATAAAGGTGGTGGGAGAAAGCCCTGAAGAGGTGAGCGCTCGGCACCCAGAAACGGTACCAACGATCTTCTGGGAATTTGACCAAACGCTTCCAACTTTGGCTTCAGTGGGCACGCTGTATTGGTCCAACTGAAAAGGCGTTTACCTATAAACTCTGTAGTGGCTCAGTCTGTGGCAAATGGGAGACTTTTAAAAAAGAAAGGAGAAAGCAGAAATCCATCTCCACCTCCAATGCCTTTCTTGCAAGGCAAACGGCATCATTGTTGGTGGGGTTATTTTTTTCCCTGCAAATCATCCTTACAGAAAATTGCCTAATCACAAAATGTCCTTTTAAAAATAGATTCTGTCAGCCATGTGTGGCTAATCGAATCTCGAGTTTGTGGGAGGGAAATGGGTTGATCAGAGAAGACAGAGGGGGACTTAATTTGGGGGAAATTATTGAAGAGATTTATGTCGTGGCAGAAATGGTTCTAACTTGGAGAGCAGCCAGATAAAGCGGAGCCGGAGGGATTATGGCTGGATCAATACCCCCGCGAACAGGCTGCCCGTGCAGAGAGAAGCTCTGGTCCGTGAAGCCTGCTCCAAAACTCCATGCAACATTTTAAGTCTGAAAATAATCCAAAGGTACAGTATTCTCCCTGATGAAAAGTGGCAATGAATGTTTATTTGGTTACATGTTTCATAGTTTGATGATTTTTCCCCTTGATCTCCTCCTCCATCTCCACCTTCTTTTCAACAGAACTAGGGCTACTCTAGCACCTAGCTGCAAGTGCTGATCTGTGTCTGGAGTTTGTCACTCGCCCATTGTCTGGCAGTATTGGACCAAGTAGGACACACAGGAAGTCCAAATTCCAATTCACGGGCTGAAATCTGCCCTTCATTTTTTTACTGTAAATAAAGATTTATTGGAATGCAAACATAGCCATTCATTCATGTCTCCTCCGTGGCTCTGTGAAGGGGAAATTTGCTTTCCTCTGTGTTAGGGTATGGGTGCATTCCAAAACCCACAGCCTCTCTTTCCTCCTTCATCTGTTTTATAGGAAAGTCATATGACTCATGTGACAGTGAGCAGCACTTTCAACATCCTAAGAGAGCACATAATGTCAGAACGGATCTCAGGAGAGACAGTGTGTTCTATTGTCTAATAATTTCAATAAGTGTGTTCAAAAACATACAGGGAAAAAATGGTGAAACACCTCCAGATATAAATGATGATTTATCTCCTGGTAAGTAAGCAACGGGTAAACTGCCATTTATTTTCTTAATTACTTTGGACATTTATACATTTTGACAATAAGCATTTAAGTACTTCCTGTGTTGATCAGCTTTCTGTTACTATAATGAATACCCATGACCATCAAGTTATAAAGAAAAAAGGTTTCTTTGGGATTTGCCATTTTGGAGGTTGTTGTCCCTGTGGTGTGGCTGCAAATCTTACTGGAAACCCATGACAGAGCAAAATTCCTCATGTCATACCAGAAAACAAATGTGATAGAGCAAGAGCCTGGGCTCCCAGGGCATGTCCCCAAATGACCTGAACACCTCCTAGTAGGTTCCACCTCTTATAAGCGACAATCGTGTCCCCCTATACCGCCACTCTGGGGGGCCAAGCTTTTACCACAGGGTCCTTGCAAAAAATCTCAGAGAGTTCTTTGGGGTACATTCAAGATCCAAATTGTAGCACCTTCTTTAATAAAAAGTCAAAATTTAAAAGTCTACATCCTTGCCAAAAAATCTCAGAGAAGCCACTCTTTCTCCTTAATTGTTAGCAGTCGGGTGGTATCCTGCATATAAATCCACGACTAATAAGCATCCTCGGTGCTAAGAAAATTTTACATATTCTCCTAAAGGCATGGCAAAAAATTTTTCTGAATTCCACATGACTCTCCTTCCCTCAGGACGCTGGAGACGTTTTTCCACTACCACCGCTGTGCTGGGTAGGGAAAGAAGAGTGTTGGAGAGACAGCTGACTTCAGGGGTCCATCCAGGGTATCACCTATATAAACATCATCGAGAGCTAAATGAATTAGAAGCATTAAGGTGTGTGTGTGTGCAAATAAGTCATTAAGCCAATAATATCTAACTTAGGTGGCAAAGGGTAAAAGAAGGGGCTATTGTTGGGACATGCTTCCTGTTACCAGAAAAAAAAAATATATATATATATGTAGGTATAAAATAAATATGCTAATAATGATGAATCACAAAGTAATTGAAGTAATTTTGGAGCAGTCATCTCCATTACAAATGTGTCTATTAGGCAGACATTAATATTCATTAGTAAATAATAAGAAGGCTTTTCATAGACATTTGATTACAGGTTCTATTTTCATCGGTGTCTACGTTGGGTCAGGTGCTATCCTCATGTTCTTAAAATAGGGTCAATAAGCAGCTCTTTTGGAAGCAGAGCTCTGTAACTTCCTTCTGCTCAAGGCTGGCCGGTTGACGTGGTTCTGTGTGTCCTCTAACAAATGTCTAAATGTATTCAGCAAAGGAGACCTGATTTTATTTGCCCTGCAAGAGTCTTCAGAGGTTTTACCAAAGTTAAATACCGAGGGCTTCTTATGGCTGAAATGGGAAGGTGGCCCCCAAACGCTTCTGGGTCAGTACAGAAGGTGAAGTGATTGGATTATGAGCGCTGTAACCTGGTCAGTCCACCCTGGTTTGAATGGACTCCCTGGGTGGTGACTGCAGCAGGTAGGATGTGGCTGGAGGAGGGGTCCCTGGGCTGTGCCTTCGGGGTCTCTGTCCTGTCCCTGGTGAGCAGAGCTCTCTCTGCTCCCTGGTGCCCTGTCCTGAGCTGCTCTCCTCCTCCAGGCCCTGCCGCCATCTTGTTCTGCTCCCCTTGGGCCAGAGCCATGGAGTCAGCCCACCGTGGACTGAACCTTGGACACCAAGAACCAAAAGAAATTTTTCCTTCCCTGCATTGTTCTTGTTGGGTATTTTGCTGACTAACAGAGGAGTATTCTGGAGCCGGCACCAGTTCGCTGACTTTCTAAGCATGTTCTTGGCAATATCTGGAGCCATTTTTGATTGTCACATTGGAAGTGGGCAGGGGCTGGAGCCCAGGGATGCTGCTAGTGTTATTAGCAGGCTCTGTAGCAAAGAGAGATCTAGGCTAAGTGTGTATTTTGTGCCAAAGTGGAGGGGAAACCTTGGGTGGAGGAGGGAGGCGATCCGGAGCAGCTCCCACTTTGTCTTACCCTGGTGCCTTTGGCCTGGGCCTGGAGGTATTTCACAGAACCCCAGGCCCCTAAAAGTTGCTGCCTGAAGAAAATCCCAAGTGCCGTGGGATTTTTGACCGTAGGAGGTTTAGGAGCATGTGGGTGTGATCTGCTGATAGTCAGTGTTTGGTTACTGTAACAGATACTTCAGATGATGACCTTACAAAGAGAAAAAAGGTTTCTTTGGCGCTCATAGTTTGGGGAGTCCCTATCCATGGAGGATTGGCCCTGTTGCTTTGGGGCTGGAGTTGAGACAGCACATCACGGAGGGGAGTGAGAGGGGACCAAAACTGCTCACCTAATGGCCAGAAGGAGAAAGAGAGGAAGAGAGGACATGCATCCAGTGGTTTGTGGACCTCCCATTAGGTCTGACTCCTTAATGGCTCTGCCAGCTCCCCCAAAGCACCATAATCAAGGCTTCCTTTACCATTAGGGGCCTCTGGGAGACACAACTAGGAGCCAGACTGGAACAGATGCCCAGGACATATAAATAAGTTCTAATTTCCAGTTGGGCCACATCTCTCGTTGTGAACATGCAACCCATCCAGAATTCGAAGCCTTCTGATTTCCTTCTGGTCCCCAGCGCTCCCCACCAGGGGCACTCAACCTGTTTTCAGAGTGACTCAGAACTGAGAGAGTTGCCTCCAGCCCCGCTCCAGGATACAAGTGTCCATCTTGGAAAGAGCAAGTAGCTGCCTGACAGGAGCTGCCCCCCCCCCCCACTCCACGGGGAAATACTGCAAAGGCTAGAGGGATGTTCGAGTTTAGTGGGCATGTTTGCAGAGTTCCTGATGCTGAGTGAGAACGCGATGACTGTGACGTATCAAAGGAGAATGTTGGTAAGCTGAGGATACATCCGTATAAAAAAATGTCTATGCATGCAGTCCGTTTCTTACCTGTCTGCCACTTCTCCTCTCCCTCTGTTCGTATGATGGATGCCTCTCCTTACCTCCTCCATTTACGTATCTAATTGCATCAGAGAGGGTGATCATAGGAGCCCAATTGCATTTTGTCGGAGAATAGAGTTTGATAAGACTATTCAGAGAGAATAGAGAGAGAGCCCATTGGGGTTGTAAATTTCCATTGTGTATTTGAGCTTCCTGCCAGTAATTTAGGAGGCTGGAGCTGATAAACAGGAAATGGCAGGTTGGGCAGGGAATCCAAGTTGGGCCCAGCTCCTGGGAGACTTGCAAAGCTGGTGGGGGAGTGTTTCAAGGCAGATGGGGAACCTCTGTGTTCCATGTTGCATTTCTGTTTCATTTCGGTCGATGTAGACGGAGACCTTTCCGGGCTGCCTGGGCCAATTTTTCTTGGCAGTCCTCTTGACCAAGGACCTCACGCCCTGCTGAAATTCCGCCCTGCACCAGAGAGCTCATTCCTTTCCAATGAAGAAGGAGGCAGCCCATCAGATTGATTGGTGTAAAGCCACCAGGTGGCTCCTCCTGCTCAGAATACAAATCCACTTCCTCTCCCTTTGCGAGACACCCAAGAAAGAAAAAAACAGACCCCCCCCCCAAAAAAAAAGAACGTCAAGGATTTGCTGACCCTTGCCAGTCACGCCACCACCCCCAGGTTGCTTTGGTTGGTTATCCTTCTCTGCGGTGAGGACCCTGTGTTCCTGCCGTGGGGAACCGCCGCTGGAAGATGCAGAGGTAGAAGCTGAGATGACTTTTGAAGGTCAAACTGTGGGTACCAGCTGCAGGTGGAGGGAGTACGTTTCCAGATTTCGGATTTCTGCCTGGAGTTCACCAAGTGTGGTTATGAGGCCCGACGTGCACGGCCCTGGAATTGGCTAATTATTGATCTCACACTAAAGAGCCGAAGGGGGGAAACTGTCTTTAATGTAAACACCATGTTTTCAGCAAATCCATAGGCGACCGGGTTGCGACTCTGGATCTGAGGTGCAAAGTGGAAGGATATTCATCAATACCAGTAGGTTCCAGGGTACACAGAGTCTTACTGCAGTATTTCCTGGGACATCTGGTGTTCGACATATTGAATTTTCTCCCATGAAGGTAAATTCTTTAATTTTTTTTTTTAAAGTTAAAAATTGATATCAGGGAGAAGCTGTTGAAAAACAGGGAGTTCATATCTAAACCTACCATGTATATTTTTTTCCCTCCAAGATTCTTTGAGATTTGTAGAAGTCGTGCTAGGTTCCTGCATGTAATGGCTAATCCGAGTTGTTAACTGGACTGGATCAAGAGATGCTGTGGATTAAGAGGCTCATGGGCGTGTCCAGGAGGGTGTGTCCAGGAATGATGGGCATGTGAGAGAGCCAACGGAAGTGGAGACCCTCCCTAAGTGTGGGCAGCACCGTCCAATAGGATGGCGGCTCGGATGTCCATCTCAGACTGGGTAGCATTGTTGGTCCCTCTTATTCTGAGGCTTCAGACTTTGGGAGTGTGCATCTACCTGCTCTTCCAGCTCTCCATCCTGCAGACAGCCAGCGTGGACTGTCCAGCTCCTGGTGGTGTAAACCACTCTAATAAATCCCCTTTTTATACCATACTTCCTGTTGATTGTGTTGCTCTGGAGAACCCCCGGCTAATACAATTCATATGCAAACCATGTTATTTGATGAATCATCGTTTTTTTTTGCTCTGGATTTGGACACATAGCAAGGCCCACGGACTTAGGAACAAACTTAGTCGTTATTACGCAGCTGAGATTTACTGCTGCAAGGATATTTCCCCAGAAGGAAAATATTTCTTGGGACACTTTTTCTTAAGGATTCACATGAGCTTGCTTAGTCAGAGACCTGGGTTTATAACCCCTTGGTTCATAAACCGCCTGATAAAGTGAATAATCATATAAAATGAGTCATGCAAGCCTTAAGTAGAATGGTTGGCTCTATCTATACATCTGCATTTATTCATTGTATCAGCCTTTAAAAAAAAAAAAATGAGCAGGTCTTTGCTTTAAGTATGTGTTCAGTGGAGTCCTTTGTTTGTATCCGTTATGTCCAAGTGGCTGAGAGACACTGACAGATTCCAGCTAGCTAACTGATGGCCAGATTCTTAACCCAGAGGTGCACACCTGTCATCCCAGCGGCTCTGGAGGCTGAGGCAGGAGGATCGCAAGTTCAAAGCCAGCCTCAAACAAGCGAGGCCCTAAGCAACTCAGGGAGACCCTGTCTCTAAATAAAATACAAAATAGGGCTGGGGAGGGGGCTCAGTATCCAAGTGTCCCTGCATTTAATCCCCTGCTTCCCATTTAAAAAAAAAAAAAAAAAACCCTCTTTCTTGATGCACTGAAGTGCTATTAAGTCCCATAAATGGCTAATTAAATCTCAGAATTCCAATAATAAGTTCAGGTAGAATGAACAGGTGTGGGATCAAAGCAAAGGGTTTATCTTGGGCAAATAACTCTGCGTGGAAGCAGATGGTACAGGCAGCCTCGATGTTCCGGTGTTTTCACAAGAATTCAGAGAATCGGCCAAAATATTTGGAGAAAGAATGCACTCTGGATTCACCTGATGAGATAATTAAGCAGGGGTCATTCTGGACAGCTCTTACTGTGATAATAAGACTTATCGTTTCTGACATGAGCGTGGTTTTTGTTTTGTTTTTCTTTTTCGTCTTGTTTCGCTGCTTTTCCTAAGTTAGGGATCCAAGCATCCTTGGAGGAGTCCGGCATTCAGACATCCCTAGCCTTCAACGACCTTCCTGTGGTCTTGCCGGGGGCAGTAATCGTTGAATTCACGGTCCGTTTGAGCTGTTTCATTCTGTGGTTCTCCTGTACCTGGTCTCACTCCAAAATTGTCTAATAAAGACTCCCAGGCAGCAAGTTGCATAAAGGTTGAAGGAACGCAATTTGACATTCTAAGGAAAAATTCATGACTCTCTCCATCTGTTCACCAAAAGGAAAAGAAAGGGAGCCTCACTTGAAAGAGAATATGGAGTGAGGCCTTTCTAACTCATCCTGCAGGGAAATGACCCAGGCTGCCACCGGATACATTTTGTGTCACCTTCCATGAGTGTCAGTCTTTTATTTTTGAATCTAATGAATTCAACCTCAACTCACCTTTAGTTGTTCCAAGAGTTGAGGACGGTTTCTCCGAAATTATGCTCCTTGGGTTTATCTCTGGGGTTTGATATCATGCAATCGTCTGAGCCGCATGACATGCAAACCAGTCATAGGGGGTGGGAAGAAGGAAGGAAGATTTAAAAGGGGGCGTGTTGCTGGGTGCAGTGGTTCACCCCTGTCATCCCAGCAGCTCGGGAGGCTGAGGCAGGAGGATCGCCAGTTCAAAGCCAGCCTCAGCAAAAAGTGAGGTGCTAAGCAACTCAGTGAGACCCTACTCCTAAATAAAAATACAAAATAGGGCTGGGGATGGGGCTCAGGGGTCAAGTGCCTCTGAGTTCAGCACCTGGTACCCTCCACCCCAATAAAAGGGGACTTGTCTCATGGAGCTCAGATCCACCTATTAACCGGATGATTCCAAAGACCAACCGGAATTCTGCTTCTCCTGAGTTCCTAAGGAATGAGAGGTGACCTGTCACTCCAAACCCTTATCTATCCAAATAGGTAAGAAGTTAAGGACTTCTTTCCCCATGAAGCAAGAGCCCACTTGAATTGCTACTTTGCCCACGATGCTCTTTGCTGAAATACTTGGTCTGACCATTATATTGAGCTTGGTGCTCCTTCCCACCTTTATAGCTCACACATTTGCAACATGCTAGCAATAATACTATTTCACTCATCTGTGGTTACTGGGATGCAACGCAGAGGTGTACCTCCCAGCACAGGACAGAAATCATGATCGGTGCTAATGAATGCAAGCCTCGATTACCCTTCATCTCTGTCACCGCTGCCGATAATCAATAGTGCAGGTAGTCTGCCTCTCTCTCGCATCATTTAAAACAACTCCTTTAGGTTTCATTGCAATTTAAATTTTTGACCCAACTTGGTTGACAGATGAAGAACCTCCAGTTTCACTACTTTTAGCCAAAATCTGAAGCGTGCACTCGCACCCCTGCCTGCGCGGCTTCCTGGGATACATTTCCAAAGTGGAATCGCTGAGTAGAAGGGGGTACACAGTTGAGGTTTTTGATCCCTGTTTCTACTTTTTCTTTCCCCTCTTCTGCAGTTATTGACGTGGTATATCTCGGGTCCCTTCAATGCAGCGTGAGAGATGTGTTGCAGGCTGTCTGAACCCCAGAATGTACTACGCCAACCGCGGCGGCTGCGATCGGGCTCAGGGATGTAGAGGTGGTCTCTTGTTGGCTGAAACGCCACTGTGCAGATTGGATATCGATGCGAGCCGTTGCTGATGCCTTTCCTCTCCATCTGTCTACATAGTGGAGACAAAGGCCAAACACCAGCTGCTTTCTTGTAAGAAGTACAGTTGAGATCCCTCCATCTAAACAGGATCACAAGACACTGGGTAGATGTGCATGCACACACACACACACACACACACACACACACACACACGCAGGAGGCCTCAGTTCCTACCTGGCACAGAGAAGCTATCTAAGTTCTTTGGTAACAATTAGACCTGCCGTAAGGTCACTGGATTTACCCATGTTCAGTTTCCCCACCTGCAAAATGCGCTGAGCCTTCCGTCCTTTTTTTTTTACTCCATCTTGTGTCTTTGTTTGGATAGATTGTATTTGAAAACTGGAATCCATTATAAAGAATCATAACATATTTGAGGCTCAGAGAGCTGGTTTCTTTTCCACTGAGACTGCTGGATCTGACTCTAGGAGTCTGCAAAAAAAAACCATTTTAATACTGTTCAAACGTAGACGTCTGCATGTTTGATATTCTGTCCTCGGTGCCTGATTACTTTGAAGAAGACATATCAATTAGGGCCACGGACACACTTGTGATTCTAGGGATGAAAGGCCATTTCAGCTATTTTAATTGTTCATTTTAATCAAGCATGTCCACGGGAAAAAGAATCAAGGTGGTTCAATCGTTCTTTGAAAGAGACAGAGTGACTCAGAAGGAACAAGACAGTGAGACCCTATAAAGGAGAACGAGATTAACATTCTAAACATACGTTTCAAGAACAAGCTTTTCTCGTCCTCGTGACGAGAAGTGGCACTGAACCCAGAGATTTCATACGTATTGATTCGTGTGGTTGAAATGTATTTAAGTAATGTGATTTTATGCAGAGATTGATTGGTTTTCTCTTTTTTTTTTTTTTTTTTTGTTACTGGGAATTGAACCTGGGGTGCTGAACCACTGAGCCACATCTCAAGACTTTTTGGGGGGAAGGAGTATCAGGGATTGAGCTCAGGAGCACTCAACCACTGAGCCCCATCCCCACCCCTTTCTGCATTTTATTTACGGACAAGGTCTCATTGACTTGCTTAAGGCCTGACTGCTGAGGCTGGCTTTGAACTCGCGATCCTCCTGCCTCAGCCTCCTGAGCCACTTGCTTGGTCCTCTAAATCACTATTTAGGTAGGTGGGCAACAGTCTGCCCCTTGTTCCGAGTACCATTGTTCAGACCGTCGCCTTGCCGGGGTGAGTGGTGTTTGCGTGGACCCCGGACCAGCAGCCCAGCAGGGCAGACCTAAGTCGAAATGTGTCTCCCTGTCCCGGGTGCCCTGGGTCTCGGCTTCAACCAAAATAATTTTGAGAACCCTGTATCCGGCAGAGAAGGGTTCGCCGAGTCCCTTTGGTAAGTATCGGTGGCTTTTGGTTTTGTTTCTGAAGCAAGGAATCGTGGATCAAAGGCCTCTTTGTTGGCGACCACAGAGAAGCTCTTTCATGAACTTCCACGGAATAAACACAATTTATGACCAGCAAACCCTTCTGAGGGCCAGGAGAGGATTAAAACTCTCTTGAGGCCTAGGAGAAGCCGTGGCTGAGATATTAGGAAACAGATGTGAGCCCTGGTCCCACATGGCTCTCTGGGGGACGGAGACACACACACACACACTCACACACACACACACACGCACTTCAATGAAAGACGGAATTGGCTCTTACCACCAATTTCCCAGGCTGTGAGTTCTAGCACTGTTTATTGTCTTTGAACTATTTTCTTTGTCAATTGCAGGTAACTGCTGCACAGCGTCTGTCTTCTTCAATAGAGTTTGAACTGATTCTTAAAAAAAAAAAAAAAAAAAAAATCCAAGTCTTATCCCTATTTGTAATTCAGTTTCTCTCCTGTGTATGGACGTGGGCATTTCCCCCACCCCCTTTGAACCAGTTATAATATCCGTCGGGTTGTCTCACTGATGAATGAGCAAAATAAAATCTTTAACATGGGCTTCATTTTTTTTTAAATATCAGAGTAAAAGTCATGCTTTTACTTTATTTTGGAATTCGTCTTTCCCGGGTCCTGCATTTGCTCTTTCGGAATGGGCAGGGGAATGGGGCGCCCATACGGTGTCTTTTCATGCTTGCTACATACAAAGAGGCACATGGAACTCCAGTGCCAACTCCGGTGCTCCCTGGCCTCATTACGCTCCCTGTGCTGGAATGTTCTGGGAGTTCTCAGGAGCGCACAGGTGTGTGCGTTTG
This sequence comes from Callospermophilus lateralis, assembly GCF_048772815.1. Lineage (NCBI taxonomy): Eukaryota > Metazoa > Chordata > Mammalia > Rodentia > Sciuridae > Callospermophilus > Callospermophilus lateralis. Next base: position 8,929,010 of record NC_135326.1, on the reverse strand, counting down.
TGGGTGCATGAACCCTTGCTGGTTAGGAATGGTTCTTGTGCAGGACAGAGAGTCAAATCCACAGGCGGCTCAGACATTCCTGGGAGAATTGGGATATCCATAGAGCAGAAGGGGACCTGGATAGGAAATGGACAGAAAGGGTTTGTTCATCTTATAAAACTCTATTAAATTATATCTCCTATATAAACTTGGTGCTTCAGGCCCTAGGAGGTATTTGGGGAATGCAGGCCAGACATGTGACTCATTGCAATTCAAACTGGAGAGCGGTAAGTTCCATAAAGAATGAAAGACAGAGGTTTATAAAATGACCACCTTGACATGGTCGATCAAGCTGTGGGAAGGGCCAGATGGGTTCCCAGGCAAGGACAGACTGACCTCCTCCAAAGCAAAGCATGGTCCTTCCGAGGTCCCGCAAACAGGCTTTGCAAATGGATTTTTGAGACCACTTCCAACCAGGATGCACACATCAGAGGCTAATTCAAATCAGTGCGGGGAAGAAGAAAAACAAGAACTCCTGTTTGTTACAAGAGCATCTCATGCAGAAAAAGAAAGCGAGGCTCTTGCAGGATAGGAATCAGGCACTGAGACACTGTGTGGGACGCAAAAGGATCTCTGTTCTTTGTACGTCTCCTTTTCTCTCAGTCTGTAGGGGAAAAAAAATGTGTGTTTCAATGAAGATCTTTGCATTTTCTATCGCCCATCTGATTCTGGCACGGTTCACGGTCTCTGCGCTATTTTGTGTCTATTTCCAAATTGAAGGTCACTGATGGAAATACAAACCGATCCCCCTCAGGGTGAGCCTTCTCCTCCTTTCCATTCTGGGGCCGCCATTTGCAATCGAGTTTCTTTGCCCTCTGCGTGCCTTGCTGACGTTTATTTTTCGACAGAATTTAACATCTTCCTGTTTTCTTCATCCCACAAATAAAACCTTTAGCACATCCATTTTCTAACTGGAGGAGACTTTGGAAGAATCAGATGGGCCCCTTTTGGGGCTGGCTGAGCAGAGGGTCACACCATGGTGTGCAGGAGGAAGTTTCAAGGATACGTGGGTTTTTTTCCGTGCGGTTTTCTCGCAGAGCTGGGATAATCAACCTAAAATCATGTCATTTCAACTCAGTGAGCTCTTACCACGATGGAACGGGAATCTCTGATGTGTTTCATTAATATAAGTGGGACGCAGTGTAAGTGCCAAGGAAAGCAATCTCAGAGTCCATTTCCAAAAGGCTCTGAAGCATCCTCTCCGCCCGTGGCATGGTGGTTTTCCCCAGGGGGGGTTTGAACTTGTGAATCTGATATCCAAGATGTTATAAAATAGATTGAGGTGGAATCCAGGAGAAAGCAATCGGAGGCTCCTTCTATCTCCCAAACCACACTCTTTCATCGGTGGGAGTCCTTCTGTTCGAGTTTCATATGATGAAAGTTATTTACCACGGGCACCGGGGGGATTCATTGTCTTGGCATTACAAAGCCCCGCCTTGTTTATTCATTCTCTCACCATCCTTACACCGAGACGGCGTGGGAAACCCTTTCTACCCAGCCCGGGAGACAATTTGATTCTAGGGTTCATCCTGAAGCAACTTAACATGGAATCTGCATCCCAAGGGGGTGAAGGATGGAAAAGCACCCCTGGCAGAGAAGAATCTTCCGGCAGAATTTCAGCTATTCATTGGAAAGTCAGAAAAAAATAAAATAAAATAAAATGGAATAAGAGAATTACAGGAACACCTTTGAAAGAGAAATTCGCTGACTTAAAGACGCTGGTTATTTCCAACTGGAGTTGGAAACACCTGTGGATCCCCCATATCGCTCCAAGGATTTGTGAAATTTGAGAATCATCCGGGCTGGCCTCCAACTTTCCATCCTCCTGCCTCAGCCTCCCGAGAGCTTGAATCACAGAAAGAAAGAAAGGAAGAAAAGATGGAAAATGTAAATAATTCATAAATCTCTATAAAATGTGTACAGAAGGGCTGCATCTCATTCTTGTGTCTTTCCTAATAGTTCAAAATCATCTTAAAGTTAGACTTTTCTGAAATATCAAAGGGTTAGGACCTCAAACCGTTTATGGGCACAGGAAAGGTGGCTTGTGGTAATTCTTCATATTTTCAGTGTATACGCATCTTTGAATGTGTATATGCGAAATTTGTAATGCAAAATTTGGGCTTCACAGAATCAATAATGCATTACATCATTTTGCTCTCTCTCTCTCTCTCTCTCTCTTTCTCTCTCTCTCTCTCTCGCTCTCTCTCTTTGAAGGCCTGTGTCCTTGCCAAATACATTTTTTTTTAAGTCAAAAGAAAATCTATTGTTGGTGGATGTCAATCTAAAAATAAAAATTGGGGGAGGGGGCATGAGGAACAGTCAAATCCAAAAGGAAGAAAAGTTTTCACTCTCTTTTTCTTTTCTTTGGAGGCAAAAACCATCCAGAAGACACCCAGGGCATTAAGCAGCATGTATATAGAGAACCAGTGAATCTTCCAAGTTGAGTTAATTGGAAACACAGTGGATACGGAATCTCATCAGGCGAGCGACTGTATATTAAAACAAAGGCCCTGGAAATAATTCCTGTTTACTGCGCTCCTGTAGCCTCATATTTATTGGTTTGTAGAGTCTGTTCAATATTTATGTATTCATCACTTGATTTATAACCCGTCCTTCCTTTCAAAGATGTGTATACTCTGAAAATGTGAAGAATTACCACAAGCCACCTTTCCTGTGCCCTTAACAAACGGTTTGAGGTCCCAACCCATTTAATATTTCAGAAAAGTCTGATTTTTAAGATGATTTTGAACTATTAGGAAAGACACAGGAATGAGATGCAGCCCTTCTGTACACATTTTACAGAGTTTTATGAATTATTTACATTTTCTGTCTTTTCTTCCTTTCTTTCTTTCTGTGATTCAAGCTCTTGGGAGGCTGAGGCAAGAGGATCAAAAGTTGGAGGCCAGCCCAGATAATTTAGCAAGACTCTGTCTCAAAATTTAAAAATAAATGAATAAAAAGAAGGGGGAATGTAATTCAACGGTAGAGCAAGCCTGGATTCGTCACCAGTACCCCCCTCCTCCAAAAAAAAGTAAGTTAGGTATCATGTCTATTTACTTACAAATATTTCTATGTATGGTTCTTTTTTTTGGAGGGATGGGGTACTAGGGATTGAAGTCAGGGCCACAGGGCTACTAAACCCAGCCCTATTTTATATTTTACTTAGAGACAGGGTCTCACTGAGTTGCTTAGCACCTTGCTTTTGCTGAGGCTGGCTTTGAACTCACGATCCTCCCGTCTCAGCCTCCACCTCAGCCTCTTGAGCCACTGGGAGTCCAGGTGTGCACCACCACACCTGACTGTGTACGGTTCCCAAGAAGAACCAAGATAACTGTGGTCCAAGGAATGAAGGCAATTCTTCGGAAGCCCCTGTAGTTGTTTGTCCCAAGGAGCTTAGACTTTATCATGGGCTGGATGAGAATCCATGATAGAAATAAGACACCATCCACTGCTCTGGAATGTTTGTCTCCGATAATTGTATTTTAATCACAAATATAGTGTGTGCGTAGAGGGGGAGACGACCCAATGAACAGAGAGAAGCTCGGACAGGGAGATTACGAGGTTATGATTCCATGGGAAGGCCACTAGAAAAATTCATGGGGGATGGTTGAAGGACAAGGTCTCCAAGAAGACAAGAGGATGGAGCGTCAGGCTTGAATCTTAACCTTGATGAAGGAAAGCGAGGGATTTCTCAGAAACTCAAGGCAGAAATACCCAGGTTCCTTTTTTTTTTTATCCCCTCTGCAAATACTTCCCAGAGGGGAGTGGCCCTTGGAAAATGAGCACCTGCAAGAAATCAAGAAAGAAGAGTTGGAGCGAGGAGGACATATTGCTTTCTTGCTTTCTTTCTTTGCACTGACTGACCATCAGGAAATAAGAAACGAAGACCAAGACCTCAGGGTGTGGAATGTGATTCCCAAATCCAGGCCAGGCGGGTGGAAGCCTCCGTCAATAGCGGGCAATTCCACACGGTCATTCGATGTTGTTGTCAGCTCTCTCTCTGTTGCTGCTCTCGTGTGACAAATCACTACCCGCGTGGCGGCTTCAGTGCCATCAATTTGTTATCCTGCAGTTCTGTAGCTCGGAGCTCCAAGGAGAGTTGGCTGTATTCTCTGCTCAGCATCTCCCAAGTCTGACTGGGTTAGGGTCGGAGGGGAGAGTGGCCTTCCGATCTAATTGTGGTCTGGAGTCCTGGCAGGGGACAGGGATTCCTTAGTTGACAAACTCGGGCATCTCCAAGGCAGCCTATGCACTAAGACACAGAAAGCTCTCTGGGAAGTTCACATCTCTGCAGACTAGCATCCTTTGTGCATGTGCGATTTTGTGCAAATTTTTGCAGGTCTGCTCCTCAGATGTGAAATAAAGAAAGTGGTGGCAATTCAGGCAAGGGGATATTTGAAAGATGAAACACATGAGCACTTGTATGGGTAGAAGGGTGATGCTTCTGCACCCAGGCAATTTTATGATCTATAAGAATTAAGTATGATTTTTAAAGGGAAGATACAAAAGCAGCCGGCCTCAGCACTTAGAGATGAATTCCCGAATCAGAGAAGGAGGGGAACTCCAGGTGGAGACCATCATTAGATGAACGGTCAAGAGAGCTGGATGGGTCAGCTTCCTGTGACCATAACAAAATACCTGGAATAATGAACTTGTAAAGAAAAAGGGTTGATTGGGAGCCATAGTTCTGGAGGTCTCAGTCCAAGACCAGGAAGGATCATTGCTTTGGGCCTCTGATGGGGGTGCTACGGACAAGGTGGGAGTTGGTGGGGTGTTATCTCATGAGGCTAAGAGGTGGAAAAGAGACCAGGGCCCCACCCTCCTCTCCACGCTACCCAGGCTGGTCTTGAACTTGTGATTCTCGTGCCTTAATTTCCCGAGTAGCTGGGACTCTGGGCTGCACCCCTGTGACTGTCTCATCTCGACCTGGACGGCTTAGATTTATTTCTCTCCCCACTCTCAAACCAGCTCCTTGATTCTGTCATGGGAAGGCCTGCCTCAAGGACCTATGAATTTTTTAAACTCGTCTGGAAATGTGTTCACTGTCCTTAGAACAAAGACAGGGAACAAATTGCCTGGCTCTTGACAGTAATGGGGACATGGACCTCCTCGGGATTGAGCAATGTGCAGAAGTGGCCCAACTTCAGTCAGAACTTCCCGAAAGGCACCGGAGGGAAGCTGAGCTGCCAGATGAGATCGTTGCATTCCTTCTCGGATAGGCGTGGGTTCCACCAGCCGGGGGTCGAAAATGTCAGAAGAGAATCTCAACGGCGCCGCACGCATACACACGAGTAATTGTCCCCTGAACGACACAGTGTGACCACCTTTGGCAAAGCTCTGACACTGTATCAGGTGTTGTAAGTCTTCTAGGGACGGCGTATGACAGACAGGAGAGTGTGCTTTGGTTACATGCAAATGTACGTAAATGGTCTGAGCATGCCCGGATTTGGGTGGGATCCTGAAACCAACCGGTCCTTCATGTACACTGTAGAAATGCTGTCTGTCTGTCTACATATCACCTGTCAATCAACAGATTTGCTATGAATTACTATAATGATACATGTTACCCATTGCATATTTGTCTTATAGCAATATCGATAGGTATAGATACGTAATATGAGGCTTTGGATTCTATTATAATGCTATGTCCATAGCGTAAGTTTATATATAAATAGCACCTTATGCACACACACAGGTACATGTTCGTGCACACCCAACTTTTCACTTGAGAATCCTGAGCATGGCCCAAAGCAACGTCTTTCCCACTCTTTGTTAGCTGAGCTAACCCACGGTCTAGATGTGATCATCTAATTAAAACGGTTTACATAAATGTGTCAATAACTCCCCAAAATGGGCCGTTCAGGAAATCTGCTTTTTTTGGCTTGGGTTTCGGGGGCTATCGGCTTCAGTTCTGAGTTGACAGCTGGAAGTCCTGAGCTCTTGCCTGAAGATAAACTAGGGATTCATTCTGGAAGGTTCCGAGGCAAGACCTTTTTATGCACCCCGCCTAGAGGGCTTTGTTATATATTTGCACACACGAGTCTTACTTGTGTGGACTTGGTTCTCTCTGAACTGTATTCTATCCTGTCTATTTTTTGCTCTGTTAGGCAAAGCACATGCACAAACACCGCACTGTCACCCAGGTGGGCTGGGACTCAGGCAGGGGAGAGGCAGGTAGCACCTTTTCCTCCTTGGCATCCCGTGAAGAGGTGTCTCTGGGCTGGGCGGAGGACACGCTGGCATTTGTGCTGTGGGATGGAACACCCTGCGTGGGTACCAGTTGGAGATGCAGTTGGAGGCCACCGCTGGCCACAGCCGGAGTCCCCTGGGAACTTATGCCCGGGTCCAACCTCTCCTTCCTGGGGAAGCACTGGCCCCAGGTAGATGCTTATCAAGGGCGGAGGCTCTTCCTGGGCCCATTTGCCTTTCCACTCTACCTTTTAGAATAAAAGGAGGTGGAGTGAACAGCTGCCTTTAGTTCCTTTAAACCCACTCCTCATTAGGATGGTGATCATCTCCCGAGTTAGGTGCAGGGGATGAGGTGCAGCCTCGCCCTCCGATGCCGGCGGACACTCGCGTTGACAGTCAAGCTGCTGACCTGAAAGAGTCCCGCTCCTCTCATTTATGTCAGAATCCAATACAGAGTGATCTTCAAGAGAAGAGCTCAATTTCCATGCAAGAGGCACAGCCCCTGATGGATCCGGTCATCAATATTAAATCCGCCTTATAACTCACCCTTCGATGTGCACCCGGGGGGCAGAGCATCAGAGCATCGGGAAGGGTGAGCGGGGACCGGCTCTTGCAGATAATTATTCTCCCCTCGAGCGGTGATTTGGTATCAGGCACTGTCTCTCAGTTAGATGCAAATTTAATGTTTCCCCTTTCCTCACGTCATTCCAGGCCGACATGAGAACCTCATCCTCTTGCATCTTTTGTGAGTCCTTTTTTTTTTTTTTTTGAGCCAAGAAAATAAAATCTGGAGGTTGCCAAAGGATAGCTTCCTCCCCCTCCTCCTCCTCCTCCTGCTGCGCTCCCCATCTTCAGCCCGGGATTTAATCTTCTCTCTTTGGTCCCTGCACGTAATCCCACCCTCTCCAAGCTCCACGGCACACACGATAATCTGTTGGCACAGCGGCTTTAATTCTTGGCACACGGGACGACCCATGTCTTACACCCTTCTCGGAGTCTCCCAGGTGCCCTTGTGGTTTATAAGTGCGTAAATGTGTACATTTTATCTTCCTGGAGGACTTGTAACTTTCATCCACAGCCTTTGAAGCCGACGGGCCTGTTGCAGAACTCATGAATTAATGAGTTGATGGAAATGCAGAACCACTTTAGGGAATCATAGAGGATTTATTTGTTCAGCCTGCATTTATGGAACGCCTACTATGTGCAAACACCTTTATAATCAGGAGGTCTCCTATACCAACAATGCACACCCAGACAAAACCCCTTGCCTCCCAGAACAAACACCTCTGTGTGCCCAGGAGGTTGATTTTATTTACACAGGTGTAGATGATGATGATCTTAATCACAAATCACCATTTCCTAGGTAGTCGCAGTAACGCTGTGACTCAAGGATTTTTTAAGACGGCTTTTACAACTTTGCATTTGCATTTTAATTTCTGCTCTTGGGTGGTTGGGCATGCTTTCAAACCTGTCTTGAATCTTCATAATTCCCTGGGCTCTCTCTCTCTCTCTCTAGTTTAGCCTCCAATTTCCATATCTCCTTGCAATTAAAATACCTTAAAACATATTCTGTGTTTTAAGAAACCAGTGCACCCATGGGAATGGAAACTGCATCTTGCAAAAAAAATGTCTCAAATGCACACAGTGAGGGGATCATGATAGGACAGACTACGGGTTGTTACAGTTACGTTGTTCCAACCACGGGGCTGCAGAGACATGGAACTGTGACAGCCATCAACGAATTCCCATCAGGATAGGACATTTGCCGTCTCTTGGAGGCAGAACGCTCACATCAAGCTGGACCTGAGGGCTCTGAGAGGTGGTCAGTTACCACTCTCTTCCTCCTGCCCCATGGGTCCATTCCTGACCTGTCCTGCCGCCCGGCAGACTCTTCCCGCACAGAGACATCTTCCTCTGCATCCCTGGGCAGATGACCCCTGGCAGCTCAGGGACCCTAGCAGACCTTTCTATATGAGACCTACCTGTCATTGGGAGTCCCACCACGGGTCCTGGACCACATCTGTGGATGGGAGACAGGTGCACCTGCCGGTACCTCATGATCCCACCGTGACTCATGTCGATTAGAGAAAGGTCCAGTCCTGGGGCAAAGAAGACAGGGGACACCTGTCACCTGCCCCTTCCTATGGTCCTCTGATCTGGCATCAGCACATTGTGTCTGTTCTTAGCCGTGAGCCTGGGAGTCGGGAGGCCACTGTGGAGCAGCTGTTCTGAGTAACGGCACCACCATATGCCGCACTGTGCCCGTGTGCAACATGTACATATGGCAGACTCTCTCTCATCCTGTTACCATGGGGATCCACAGAAACCATCCCTGCCGACCCCCGAAAATAACGATTCAATTAGGCAGAGGTGCAAGAGATCTCTTGCGCAACCCGGTGACGAGAATTGATAGCAATCCTGGAAAATGGCCGAGCGCGCCCTTTTAAATGTTCTCACCCCACAAAACATGGTAAGTTCTGTCCATTCTGTCCTGCTGTAACGGAATACCACAGACTGGGTGTTTTGTAAAGAAAAAAAAATTATTACCTCGAGTCCTGGATGCTGGATGATCCACGGTTCGGGATCTGTGTCGGGCGCCTTAGTCAGCTTTTTCTTTAATGGGACCACAAGACAGGACCAGAACAATTTTAAAGAAGGAAGAGATTTACCTGGGGATTCACGGCTTGAGAGGTCTCAGTCCACCCTGGTGGGACTCCTCTGGGATGGAGAGCAATCTCAAAAGCTCCTTCTGGTCTGTGTCTCGAACATGTTTATTTTAGATTGCAAAGAGACCGTCCACTAGTCCAATATGATGTCCACGCCCCTGGCCATCTGACACATGGCCAAGGGTTGGTGTATTTCCCAGGAGCCTTTGGTCAGGGGTCTAACCCTCCAGAGTGGTCACTCCCCACCTGCTGGGTATTCATTTCTCATTCTCCAAATGTGCGTCAAGGGCTCTCATAACCCATTGGAGATGGAACCTGAGAGACAACCGGTTTTACCTCATTTTAAATCAAATTCGCCTTCTAATAAAAGACACAGAAATGCACCCAAATCCTAAGCGTCCACTGTGATGCATTTTCAGTAAAAGAGCAGAACGGAGTCACCAGCAACAAGACGAAAAGGTTGAGTGTTGGTCACTTTTTTGCGGGAGAAGCATTCCTGCCTACTGGGACCCCCACCGGCCCCCAGAGGGAGAGAGGACGCTGACTTGGGCCCACGATGGACCAGTGCTACCTGTTCCCAATGCCCCAGGAGGCTGCACGGGCATTTTGTTCTTTTGCACCGTAGGCTGACGTTAGCTTTTGTTTCTAGAACTTGATGCCATCTCAATAGCATCCCACAGGTCCTCAATCACCCTGCTGGACCAGAATCCAGCTGGACTTTACCGTTCAACTTCCCCAGGGTCCCAACAGACACCTCCTAAAACTCCTTACAAGCTACGCATCACCCACTGGAGGAACAGGGCTTGGGTTGTATCCCCTACTTACAAAACTTGGTTGGGGAATTTTACATTTTCTCTTTAATCCAAAGCTCTTTGTATGATTTTTTTGGGGGGGTGGGGGTGCAGGGGATTGAACCCAGGGTCTTGTGCATGCAAGGCAAGCATCCTACCAACTGAGCCACGTCCCTAGCCCAAAGCTCTTTATATGTGTTGACTCCAAAACAGATTGGAGCACATTGGACCACGATCAAAAGTCTCCCTTTGGAAGGTGAACCTTTATCTTACCTTTTTTTTTTTTTTTTTCAATTTATATTTTAGACGCCACTCTTCAACCTTTGGATGCCAGGATTGGATTTCCAAATATTCTCTTTATGATTCTCTCCCTTGCTTCTTATCTCTCTCTCTCTCCGTCTCGTCCATCCACCTAACTTTTTGTTTTTCTATTTTTCCAGCCCAACGGCACACACAGAACACGAGTATTTCTTGCTTTAGCAGCAGAAGGCTGACCTGGTCTTTATCCGGGAGCTAACGTGCTCTGTTGAGGCCGATCCTGTGGCCGCTCACGGTAGCAGCCGACATCACTTCCCTTGTGAGTTCTTACCCTCCAGTTTGCACAACCAGGAGAACGTGGCTCCGTCATTCCCAGCTCTTTGTCACAGTTAGACTCTCCAGTTTTGCCAGGAAGTTTTTGAAATAGATAAAAGGGCACACATTTAAAATACGTGATTTTTTCCCGATTCCTTTTATAAGGCCGTACAACACTTGAAACAAATTGATCTTTATAAAAATGCTTTAGAGTGACACCTCATTTCCCGTAATATGGCTACTTAGAATTCAAACGATAGTCGTTTCCTAAAAGTGGGAATCTTTGAATAAGAGAAAGTCTATCAACTATCCCACCATAAATAAATTCACCAAGGACAGCCACACCTGAACACGGACTCACCAGGGGTTTGCCCCTTTTTAAAATCAGTTTTTTTCTCCTATTTCACCCCCTCTCCCCCATGATTCTGTGGATTCCTGTCGATTCGGTTCCCTCTGGAGAACCTTGGCCGATTCAGGGTGCAGACACAGCAGTGTCCACAGCAGCACAAGTCACAGGAGCCAAGCTGTGCAACCAGCCCCGGGCTCATCAGGAGATAAAGGCGTAAGGAAAATGTGGAGTATACGCACACACTGGGGTTTTATTCGAGCCTACCGTTTAGCACCCAGGGATGCATCTATCACACGGCAGGACCTCGCCTTCTGAGGGTGGGGAGTGGAATCGGTTCCACCACCTTAAGGGATCCCACAAGTCCTGGGTGAAGGACCCTGTTTCAAAAGATCTGAAACCCGTCACTGCCTATCAATGCCTCTGAGATACCTCTCCGTGGATGGTATCTTATTGGGAGCTCGGGTTTTTTTTTTTTTTTTACATTCAATCCTACTCTTCAGAGTTTAAAGGGCTCTTTTAAACCTGCTATAAATCAGGTTGCCTGGTAACGAGCAATGTCCTGCTCAGGGCCCGATTGACATTTCCTGTCTCGGTGCGTCCTTCCTTAGAGACAAATGCGGTGCTACTGAAGAGCCGCACACTCTTCAGAAACCAGATTTCACGGGGGAGAGGGGGCGAGAACACAGCCCCTGGGTATGTCTCTATTAATAAACAAGTGAGATGTCAATATCTCCAATGTGCAAATGGAATGCTCAATGAGAAAATAGATGTTTTATGTATTAGAAGGTGGTTCGTGTGCATTTTCGGGCGGAACTAAAAATATTTGGGGCTTTATACTTCAATAAGGAAAAAAAAAATCTTAAAGAACTTCATGGGAAAAAAAAAAAAGTACATTGTAAATCAACCATTTAATTATTCAGGTGGAGAAGATGGTGTCCCATTCCTAGGTGAGATGTCCAAACTCCCGAGTCACCTGTGTCCACAAATAGAGATTTATCTCGCCAGGCATGGGGTCACACACCCGGGATTCCTGCAGCTCCGGAGGCCAAGGCTGGAGGATCACAAGTTCGAGGCCAGTCTCACCAACATAGTGAGGCTCTAAGCAATTTATTAAGAACTGTCTGAAAATAAAGAAATAAAGAGTGTTGGGTTGGGAATGGGGCTCAGTGGTTATCAGTGGTTAAGTACCCCTGGTTCCATCTCCAGTACCAAAAGGAAGAGGAGATTTTACTCACGGCAGTGGATTTTTTTTTTTTTTTTTTTTTTTTTATGATGACTTGCATTATATAGTTGAGAAAACGGAAGCTCACGAGGTAGGAGGTGTTTATTGGTGCCACTTCTGGCCGTTTCTTTTTAAGCAACACTCTGTAGCAGCAGATTACAAGGTGGGAGTTTGGACGGTGAACATGAACCTTGCAGACCCGTAGGAGGTCATGCAAGGGTCTCTAAGTTTTGATAAAGATTGTCGACAACTGTTGCTGATGCAAGATCGTCAGTTATACCCCCGTATTACCACACTGAAGGATTATGGTGAGCGATGCATTCAGCCGACACTGATCATTAGTGGTTTTTTTTTATCAGTTTTTATTCTAGTTATTCATTTGTACAGCGTTCTCTTAATTCAGTCAACAACTATGTATTCAATGCTTAGCAGGATCAAGGCTCATCTCTCTCTTCTTTCTGTTGAAATCAGGATTTGTTGTAACCAGGGGCATCTCTAATGGCGATCCATTCCCCACCACGGAATTGGTTTCTAACCAGCTTTAGTTAATGGTGGTGTCAGGCTTCCTAAATCACCTCTCATTTTGTTTAGCCTGTCGATCATTCTGCAGGTCTTGAAATACAAGTTATCGTCTATGAAAAGGAGGCACCGATTCTCGCCATTTCCCCTCGTCCGTCCGTCTCATCTTGCCATTATCCTGAAATCATTTTCTTGGAACTCTCCTGGGAGTGTTCGGAGGATTCCTGGCTCCGTTCAGCCCACGGGAAGTTTTGAAAAGCCAGGGCAATGGGTGAGGGATAGAAACTACAGGAGCACCCAGGAGGGTCCCTTTGCCCCGTGAAGACCCGATTCACCTGCCTTATGTAGATTCTTTGCTCGTAGCCAAACCCTAAAGGAGCTCATGGAGATTTATTTAAAAATGCGATGGGGGCTCTCTGGTAATTGGGGCTGCACAGCACAGATGCTGCCTGATTCTGGAAGAACAGACACAGGGGCAGGAAGGGGGGGAGCAGTGGCCCCATTGGGCCGGAAGCCAGGGCTCGGAATCATTGTAATTGTAGATGAAATAATAATTATTTGAGATCGCTTGCTAATCAGCAAAACCCTGGAAGAGGCTGCCGACAACAGGCTGGTGGAGTAATTAAGGTGAAGCACTGTATTTGCATACATTTACACTTTGATCATTATTTGCAAGAGGCCCTCTCTAGAAAGAGAGTCGGCTTCTTTAAAGATGCATATTAAATCAAAGGAGGAACTCTAGTGCGTTCCTAATGCTTAAAAAAAAAAAACCCCACCAAGAACCCCCCAGACGTAGACACTTATCTAAAGACGCTTTAATTATAAGATCAGGTTCACCTTTTATTCTATAAAATCATCGAATACAGCTGATGAATCATTGCTTTTATAGCATCTGAAATACATGTTGAAGTTGGAAACTTCCCATGAGCCTGTATTGCATGTTATTATTGACCACGGCATACATGTTATACTCCCTGTCTGCTTGCTGAACGGCCTGATGAGGCATCGTTGGACATTACCACTGCATTCAGTTGTCAAACGGTTTGCATCGAGTGACAGCTTGCCAGGTACGCTTGATGTAATGATTCGTATTTCAGCCTTCACAAACTTAACTTGTAGATTTCGAGGCTGAAACCAGGCTTGAAGCTCAGCTTTATGTATCTTTGGGAGTCCAGGGTTACCCAACTTACAATTTAAAATGCAGCTAGACGTACTATAGGGATACTGCCACATCAATGATTATAGCGGCACAATTCACAATAGCTAGACTGTGGGACCAACCTAGATGCCCTTCAATAGATGAATGGATTAAAAAAATGTGGCATCTATACACAATGGAGTATTACGCAACACTAAAAATGACAAAATCATAGAATTTGCAGGGAAATGGATGGCATTAGAGCAGATTATGCTAAGCGAAGCTAGCCAATCCTTAAAAAACAAATGCCAAATGTCTTCTTTGATATAAAGAGAGCAACTAAGAACAGAACAGGAAGGATGAGCATGAGGAAAAGACTAACGTTAACAAAGACGAGTGGGAGGACAGAAAGGGACAGAGAAGGGAAAGCATATGGAAAAAGTAGGAGACCTTCAATGTTACATAAAATTATAAGAGGTTGTGAGGGGAAAGGAGGAGGGAAAAAAGGTAGAGAATTAAACAACAGCAGAGGAGGTAGAGAGGGAAGATGGGAGGGGAGGGGAGGGGAGGGGGGATAGTAGGGGATAGGAATGATAGCAGAATACAACAGTCACTAATATGCCATTATGTCAAAATGTGAGTGTGTAACCGATGTGAATCTGCAATTTGTATTTGGGGAAAAAATGGGAATTCATAACCCAATCGAGTCAAATGTATGAAAGATGATATATCATGAGCTCTGTAATGTTTTGAACAATCAATAAAAAAATAAAAAATAAATAAAATAAAATAAAATGCAGCTCAAGATGACAAGGAATCGCCTTGAGAAGACAATCGTTTGAAAGAGAGCCTTGTCATTGGATGGTCCAATATGGAACGTGAGGAGGGTCTGCACCTTGCTTTCTGGTTGGATGACCTTCGACAAACCCATTGACCTCCGTTCTCAGTTTCCTTCTTTAGAAAATTAAAAAAATGGCCCTAAATTTCCAAATAACACTGCAACCTCTTCCAAAGCCTCTGGCGGGCAATAGTCATGGTAATGACTTATGCACACATGCATAGGTAAAATCACGTATTTTCACCCACATTGATGAGATATTGATGTACGCGGATACAATATCAGTACATGTTTGATACAATATTGGTACATATTGATACAATGTGGATACAGTATCGATGCAACATGGATACAATATTGATACAATATGGATACAACATGGATACAATGTTGACACAAGTTAGTTTCTTTTTTGTTCCATCAATGTTTCCATTTAGGGAAAGTGAACTCCAGCCTGTTTTCAGTTCTCAGAGAGAAGGAAAGCTTTTCCCTTCTCGGTGTCTCATTAATCATTAAGCATCGCTGTCTCAGAGATCCCTGTCGTGGTGATGGTTGTTCTTGTCCTGTTCTCTCTCTCTCTCTCTCTTCTCTGCAAAAGCCTGAGCTGGGGCGGGGGAGGTGGAATAGAGCCGCCAGAGGTTGAGTGGTCCGCGGCTGGAAGAGTTGGTTTTTGTATGGGAACAAGCTCCGAGGGGGATCTGTCATCGCTTTCCAGGGGGAATCTCAGCAATTGCGAGGCAATTTATCAGGTGGCTTTGGAGAAGGGAGGAGACGGGGGAAGAGTACAGGCGGCTGAATGGGAGCCGTTCTTTGCAATCTGTGCCTCTCAGGGTGCCGCGGGAGGCAGGTCGTGCACCCTAGGAGCTCTTTGTGCGGCGTTATTTTGTCTGGGTTTTTCTTCTGCTGAGTCATGTGATCCCAGGCACCGACCTCTGAAAGCTTTCTCTCCTGTGACACGGTTTCCTACCTGTGGGCGCTGGTAGGAAGAGCAGCCATAAAGCGCAGAGCCCAGATCTGAGGGATGTCTCTGCGCCACCCACGTTTTTTCTTGGAAACTAATGAGGGCCCTTTGGTGCTTTGTGTTCTCAGACACGACCCTTGGTCTCTCCAGGGATGTCACGGTGGGAGCTTTGAAGAGGCAGGGCATGGTACAGTGCGATTCTAAGGCAATTTAAGCAAGAGAGAGAGACAGAGAGAGAGAGAGAGAGGGAGACACACACACTCAGGAACAAGTTGTGGGTCTGATCCGGCGGAATGGGAAAGGCAGACAGTGTTTCTGAAAATAAAAGCTTTTGAACATAAAACGGAAAATTGTACGAAAGCAATCTCCTGCGCTGGATGGCCATTCCCACCCCTCTTTCGACGCCTTCTTCAGATCAAATTACAGTGGGGCTGGCCTTCACTTTTAACCAGTTTCCGGAGACAAAATTCTTAACCCATCGGCAGCCTTTGAAACGCTGCTCAGAGAAAAAGTCAACCTTGAAACGTATTTATCTTGTATTTCCTTATAAAAAAAAAAGAGAGATTTCCAGCTGGTCACCAGGGTCCGTTTCGACACGGCTAGCTGGGCTCATCTTGAGCCGTGAAGGCAAACCAGACAGACGGTTCGACCTGTTGCAAAAAACCCATTGACACAATTGCTTTTGGAAACAAATCTTGGGACAGTAATGATGGGAGGTTGGGACGTGTATTCACTGCTGCCTGTACCTCATCAGTTTGCAGGCCGTCTCCGGGGTTCCAGCTTTCTGGATCGCAGACAACGAGTGGAAATGGAATGGAATACTCTGGCTGGTAAAGATGGCAGCCAGGCAAAGACCATTGGCTGTGGAGCTGTCCACCGTCCTGGTGCTGAAATCGGAGAGGGGACAGGGGGATGCTGGGGAGCCGAGCTGTTGTACTCTGTCCTGCAGGATGACCATCCTCGGGGCTGGAGAAAATCATGGTGCACTCAGTCAGAAGCTGGTTATGTGCTTTATCTGGGGAGTGGGATGCAGGAGAGTTCAACACAATGTGCAGTCACAACCTGCACAACAGCTCAAGTGTGGAGGGGACTAGTGTCGACCGGGTCACGTATTTATTTATATAAGTGAGTTTGCAAAGCAAAGCGTTGGGTTTTAGTCACCCACTAATAAAAAAAGTGTATGGACCCTACTGACTTCCCCGATCACAGGCATTTTCTACTGAGGAAGCCCCTTTGGTAAAAATTTGCAGAATGACAGTAAGCAGGACTGGTAGCCAGTCCCCTCGCCCAGCACCCACGGTACCATGAACATTTCCACGTCCCCCTGAGTGACCACCCTGGTAAAATGGCCGTCAACAAGCGTATGTCATGAGCAAGAAATGCGAGCAGATTTGCACTTGAGGTACACAGTCACCTGAGGTCCGTGAAGTATCACATCAGTGCCCGCCGTCAGCGCTGCCTTCGGTATTGACCCCCGCTCGATGGGGTGCTGGCTGCAGTCCGGGGGAGCATCCTGGCTCTTCAGGGACACACTCCTCTTTCATTCCGAGCTCCTTGGCGGAGTGTCAGTAAGGGGCTTGGCACTCGGACGCAGCTCCTCGGTGCTGCCGGGGCTTTCCGGAGATGTGTCCATCAGTCGCAGCAGAAGGGCACCGTGTCCTGGTCATCCGTCTCTGCAGATCTCCGCGGAGCAGCGTGCAAGCTGTTTGTGGGGACAAACCATACGGTGCTCCTGCATGCACCTTTACCGTCCCCAAATACACCATCACAAATCCACCCAACGCGAGTCTCGACGCCTAGGAGACTCTCAGGAGCCACTTACCAAATGACTTGAATCATGGCCCCCCACCCACAATGTGCCCCTCCGTAGGCTGCTTCGTGCCTGAGAGAAGCCCAATTAGCTGTGCAAATGTGCCTCCCTCCCTCCTTCGTCTGGCCAGGGCAAAGATGGCAGAGGGAAACCAGCTCTGGGGAGATGCTTCTCCAGCTGCAAGATGAGTTCACGGCCATTGTGCATCTTGGATGCAGCTTGGTGCACTCTTCGGCTTGGTGACTGTCATGATTTGGGAAAGACGGCTCCTGAATTCCTCCTGGTGTGGTCCCCGACTGCCCATTCGTCATGCACGTCCCTTGAGAGCGGGTCACGTCCCCGATGGCCGATGGGAAGGGCCAGGCTGAGCCCTGGACACTTGGCAATTTTTCAATAAACAGTTGTTGACTGATGGCCCTTTAGGGCGTGAAGGACGAGTTTTACCAAAAGGCTCCATCTGCATGATTATCAGCGCAAGATTGACAGGGGAAAGGGGGTGCCCCCAGGCCACTCTGGATTTGCATTGGCTGCTCCCTCTTGTGCTTGAAGCCACATTAACTGAATTGAAACATTTCAGGGGTGACATCTCTGGAAGAAAGCAAATGTGGACGGTTGTGTAACAACAAGTTTCCGTTAATAACTCAGGCAAGGTTCTGCACGGGATGTGGATTAGACAGTCCTTCTGGAGCCCTTTGATTCTGGAATGAGCATGGGGTCTCACGGCCACCTGTAGCTGTTCTCAGCAGCGCCATGGAAAAGCGTCACCAGGTCTGGATCCCTGTGAGTGTCTGTATTTGAGGGAGCTCAACGTCTCATGCCGTCCCCAGAGGCAAGCGTTTCAAAATATGCAAAAGAAAAGACCTATGGCTGCTCCAGAGACCCTTTTTTACGCACCTTGTAGTTGACCTGTTGGGGCTCAAAGGAGTGATTATAAAGGGTCTTAGTCAAGGGTATTTGCTTTTTCTCTCTCCTGAACTTCTCCTCCCTGGGCTACATTCCGTTCCTTTCTGATTCCCCTTTCGAACTTAGTCCTGCAGAGCAGTTCCTGCTGGAACGACCTGTGTCCCCAAACACGTGTGGTGACGGATTGGCACCAACACTCCGCCCGGCTTCTCTTTCATTCTGCACTTTCCTGGGCCCAACTTGATTCGATTTCACCCGACGAGCCATTTTTTCTTTTCCTTCCGAACACCTCGGAGAGATCAATCATTGTGTTATCAATCGTGACTTTATAATTCACAGCCACTCGGGTCGCTCGTTTTAGAGATTGGAAGATGCGAGGACAGTTTTTGCAAAGGGACGAGACCAAGTTGGTCATCCCAAGGAGAATGATTGACAGGAAATGTTGTCCCCAGTGACATTGGACAGCTTCCCAATTGTTAAAGTCTCCTTCTTGGGAGATTCGTGGTGGATTTCAAGAAACGGGATATTTTTTAACTACTGCAGAATAAAGGGTGTGAATATTTGGGAGGCCTGAGGAACGGACTGAAATGATATTCTGTAATTGTATAATCGTTATCCTACGAAATCATGCAATGGTTGGAAGAGCCGTTGCAAATGCAAGACAGATGCATGGATTTTCCTTCCTCCCATGTGCTCGCGCTCTCTCTCTCTCTCTCTCTCTCTCTTTTTCTTTAGTACCAGGGATTAATTGAACCCAGGGGTGCTTAACCACTGAGGCACATCCCCAGCCCTTTTTAAACATTTTATTTTGAGATAGGTTCTCACTAAGTTGCTTAAGGCCTCCCCAAGTTGCAAAGGCTGGCCTCCAAATCGCAATCCTCCTGCCTCAGCCTCCCGAGCACCTGGGATCACAGGCATATGGCTAGGTGCGTGGATTTTAACATAGCAGCCTACAAAACCATCATCCATACTGATGACACATCCCGAATTTTAAGCAATCTTTAAGAAACTATACCTTCTTAGAGGCTGGATACCTGCCCAAGAAAAATGTCCGCTATTATCTGAAAAGAATATTAAAATACCTCTTGTCATTTCCAACTAGATATCTGTGTAGGACGGGATGTTCTTCTTGGACTCCAACCAAAATAACACAATACGCTGAATGCAGACACGGTTGTTAGAATCCAAAATGCTTCATGAAGCCAGAGATTAAAGGGATTTACAAGGACCATAAAACCCTTTCCACGTTTCAATTTTGCTTTGTGAAATGATGTTGATTTTCTGCACATTTGTCACTTAGGTTTTTATCGTAGCACTCCTAAATAAAGGGCCTCAGTTTTAATTTCAAATGTGGTGACAATTTAAAAAAGACACTTTTCGGAGTTCTTTAGGATCCTCAATAATCTTTAGCTTTTATTCGGGAGGGGGCAGGGTAGCAGGGATTGAACTTGGGGACACTGGACCCCTGAGCCCCGTCCCCAGCCCTATTTTGCATTTTATTTAGAGACAGGGTCTCCCTGAGTTGCTTAGGGCCTCACTTTAGCTGAGGCTGGCCTTGAACTCGCGATTCTCCTGCCTCAGCCTCCTGAGCAGCTGGGATGACAGGTGCGTGCCACCGTGCCTGGCCCCAAACTTGTCATTCTTGGTCTGGCTGAGGCCATGTGTCCTTACTTTTTGCTATAGTCCCTGCACTAACTGGTGTTTCGGGCGTGAGTCAGGTGATCGACTTTCCAACTGAAGTCCCTTACAAAATGCACATTTAAAAAACACAAAACCAAAAAACACCTCGAAGCAACTGGCGATTTCTGTTTCCTGCACCACTGTTTTTCGGATCTTGTAACATACATGGACTTGGGTGTTGTTTGGGGAACCCGTAAGTGAACTCTTCTTGCTGTTCTTGGGGCTTGGCTGGTGGGTGACAGAGATCAGTTTCTTGTCTCAGCAAAATGGCGCTTTTTACTTTATTTTGGTTTTCCACGGGTTTGGAATGATGGTGCACGGTGTATAAACGGTTTCCTGCAAACCTTCACGCAGCAGCCAACAGATCCTTTGAAAATGTGGAACAGATGCCTGGATTCTAACATAGCAGAACACCACCAGGCAAAAGTCCACAAATGTCATTTAAACCCAACTCGTTTCCACCAAGTCAGAACGGCTCGCTCAGCGCTGTCATCCCGGTGGAAGAAGACACGGGGCATTTCCAAAGACACGGGTGCCTTGGGACTCCCGTTACTCATCTTGCTATTTGGGTGGGGCTGTATAAATACAAGAATGGGCAATGAACAATTTGCTTCCTCATCTAGAAAGAAGGCTTAGCGGTGAGAAAAGGAGTCAGGCGAGGGGCTCAAGTTGCATTCCCAGAGGAAACAGAGGAGATGGATGACTTTCAAGAAGCGAAAAGATAAACTGGAAACAAGAATCAACGTGAGGTTAAATTGGATTAAAAAAAAATTTGAGCACCTATCATGTGCTCCAGCCCGAAACTGTGTCCCCAACTTTTTGACTGAGTTTGCACTTTCCCAATAAACTTGAATCTGCTAATGAGTGATTTTAGTGATCAGTAATTCCAATATATTTCACACTGTTTTTTTTCCAAAGGTGGTATAAAATGCTGGTTTGCGACCAGCATCTGCATTGCTGGGAACCTGTAAGAAATGAAAATATCTGTATTGCACTGATGAGAAGCTTGGTGAGCGGGTGGGTGGAGGGAGAAATCTGTCATTTAAAAAACCTTCTTGTTGATCCTCACACGTGACCAAGTTTGAGAAGCACTGGTTCAAAATATTGAAGAGAATACAAAGAGGTAAATTCTCCAGGCTCACACAGGAATATTACATTAACCACAAAAGTGAAAAAAAGAACAATTCTCTGTATGAATAAAGATGAAAAAAATCTAAATAAAATGCAGGTAGAATGTAGGCACGTCTAGCGCCAAAGAATATTATGTTATAATCAAGTAAAATTTATCCCGTAATGAAAACAGATTCAACATAAGGAATTATATCAACATGCATAATTCATAACACAACTTGAAAGAGAAAAACCCAAGTAATTCCACCAAAAAAAATGGCACACAGGTATTTGGCGAATAAAACAGCTTTTACAAATGCAAAAACTTAAGTGAAACCTAATGTGTGAAAATGATCAACGTCATTCAACCACAATAACAAGTGTCAATCAAAGTGTGAGATTCTGGGAGACTTCTGATACAATTATCTAATAGGACACAAAAAGGAAAAAAATCATGTTGTTATTAAAACATGAGGCAGAATTATTTCTATTTGCAGATTATTTAGAGACTAGTAAAAAAAAAAAAAACAAAAAAAACCAAGTAGAGTTAAGCAGATCTTGCCGGCGTGAATCAGCAACATCCATCTGGTTGCATACGAAAATCAATTGTTTTTCTCTAGTCATAACAATTTCTTTGAAAAACGATTTTAAAATTGCCACCCACAGCAATGCTCAAAGTGATTAATTCACAGAAACAAATCTAATCAGAAAGGATTGGATTGTGTGTGTGGAGAAAGCTCCAAAATACCAACTACAAAATGCAAACTCTGAGCACAGGTAGCGAGAGAGCGAGTCCTCCTGAATCTGAATACTTCATTGTATGAATCGCAAAGGTGTAAATTTCATGCATCACAAAAAAAAAAAAAAAAAAAAAAGATCCCAGTGAGTGGGGCGAAATGAAATATTCTTGAGGTCCAGCAGCAAACCAAGAACTTTATGGAAAAAATAGTGTTTGCATAATAGTGTTGGAGTGTGTGTGTGTGTGTGTGTGTGTGCGCCTGTGTCACAGATATGAAAACATTTCATGGAGTCCCTGATATAGTGAAGGACTGTATAGATAGACGTGCCAGTCCATCAGAGGGCACGGGACCCACGTGTGCACACATGTTAAATTAGCATCTACTACACGCTAAACAGTCATGTCATCAGGTCACACTTCCAGTCAGTAGGACAAGCTGTGGGACGGGTCTCCTTAATAAATGGTTCTGGAGAGTTCTCCAAAGGCTCCTGGGTTGGATCCTTGGTCCCCAGTGTCCAGAGGTGGCCGCTATTGGGAGGTGACTGGGTCAGGAGGGCTGCGACCTCATAAGTGGATTAATCCACTGATGGATTCAGAGCCACAGGAATCATTGGGAGCAAAATCTGTTGGAGGTTGAGCCTTGCTGAAGGGAGCAGGTCCATGAGGGCGCACCCTGGGGGACTATATCCTGTCCCTGGCGGCATCCTCTTGCTCTCTGCTTCCTGGCCACATGATCTCTGCTCCAGGTCGCCCTCTGATTTTACCCCCCTAGGACGACTCAATCGGTGATTGACTCTTTTCCCTGGAGAGGCTCTGTAATCGACTGACGTCCCTGGACGGAGGTGGGGTCCCTTCCTTCATCCTCACCTGCTTCCCTCCTGGTGACTTAGTCACATGCTGGGGCTCCTGCCAACAGTGCTTTCTGTGGAGTATTTGATCATCCTTCTCATTTCTTGTCTTCCCAGGACGGACTGATTCAATCATCGACTCTTTACCGTGGAGCAACTCGGTCATCTGCTCTTCTCCCTTAGTTGATTCGGGCATCGACCTGTCTTCCCTGCGCTGGTTCGGTCAGCGACTCTGTTCCCTGGAGTCGCTCGGTCATCCATTATTTCCCCCTTGGGGTGATTAGGCCAACCAGTCATTTCCCTGAGGAGACTCAGGCTCTTCCACTCTTCCCTGGATTGAGGGAATCACTCCCTGTCACATGGTCAGCATCTCTTTCCCTCCCAGAACTTAGTCCACGACTATTTCCTAAGCTTAGCACACCCTCTTGGTCGGCCTGTGTTTAATGCATTCTCTGTGTTGACTGGATCATCTCCTAGTCTTCCATTGACTTCCTGGATTGACTCGGTATTCCACTCATTTCCCTGGGCGGCTAGTCAGTGACTCCTTCCCTGTGCGGATTCGGTCATCTACTCCATTGCCTGAGTTCATTCGGCAGTCGACTGTTTTCCCTGGACATTGAGTCAGTGACTCCATTCCCCGTAAAGATTCCGTCATCTATTACTTTTGCCTGATTTCACTCGGTAGTCAACTGCTTTTCCTGGACATTCGGGGATCCACTCTTCTCCCTGGTCATCCACTCCTTTCCCTGGGGTGACTCAACCATCAACTCTTTTTCTGGCAGTGCAGTAATTATTTCCTCTTGCGTCCCTCCTAGTGACTTAGTCATTCACTACTTTTCAAGCTCAGGGTGCCCTGTCATCAGTACGTTTCTCTGGATTAACCTGTCACCTGTTTTTCCTGAACTGATGCATTGACTCTTGACACCGGCGCAGCTCGGTCATCAACTCTTTTCCCTGGAGTGACTCGGTAATCAGCGGTTCTCCCGGAACTTAGGGAGTCCCTTTCTCTGGACTTGTCATCACCTGTTTTTCTCCTGTCGTGCTCGTCTCATCTTCCCTGGACGGATCCAGTGATCACTGTGCGTTGGGTTGACTCGGTAGTCAACTGATTTCCCTGGTTCCTGACTTTTCCCCGGAAGCAAAACTATGGCCTTGATTCTTTTGCCTGGGGTGACTCGACCATCAATTGTCATGCCTGGGCTGAAGGAATCACTTCCTGTCACCTGGTCCTCACCAGTTTTCAGTCGTCCACAGTGTTCCATGCCAGGGGCACCGCCCTGTCATCCCATCCTTGATGCATTCTCTGCATTTACTTTATTTTACCGTTTATTACTGGACCATCTTTTTCCCTGGAGAGATTCGGTCATCGACTCTTTGTCCTCAGGTTACTCGGTACTCACCTCTTTTCCCTTGGAGTGACCCGGATAGCGACTGTGATCCCTGGACTGCGGGTGTCACTTCCTGTCACGTGGTCATCATCACCCGGTTCCTTCCTAGTAACTCAGTCATTCGCAGTTTCCCCTGCGGATGGCATTCCCCTCTGCCCTGTCTTTCCGTGCTGTCTCTGGCTTCTTTGTAACAGAACGTTGTCCCTGGACTGACGGCAGCATCCTGGGCCTTTCCTAATCAATGATTCGGTCATCCACTCTCTTCCCTGGATGGTCTCAGGCATCGATTACGTCCCCTGGTCTGTCTCCATCGGCTGTTTTCCCTGGACTGACTTGGTTGGTTGCCAGGCTCCCTGGACCTTCTCGGTCATCGACTGCTTTTCCTTGGCTGGGGAGGACCATTCTTGACCAACCTGGTTCCATGGCTCTCCATGCCGTTGCTGGAAATCACAGTACTTTACATGCACATGCACAGATCTGAGCATATATGTGCTCTTGTGCACACAGGTGTGCCTGAGTCCTCTTCCTAGAGTTAATCCAGTTTGCATCCCAACCAGGAATGCAGGGGGTGCTCCCCAAAGCTCAGGGGGTGCTCCCCAAGGCTCAGGGGCTGCAAAGCGTGCTTCCTCCCCTGAATGACTGGGAGCCTGGCATCTGACTGTATTTCGTGTTATACTAATTTTCACAACTTACTGGAGCTGGCTTTCCATTAACTTTCAATTTCTGATTATTTCAGTGAGTTCACATTTTACTTGTTATCTATGCAGTTGCTGACTATGCACCTCCAGTTCCTCTGGTATCTTGAGGTTTCTTTATGGCATCCTTCCCCACCCCCAAGGAATTTCTTTTAAACTCATATGTTGGATTTTTTAAATTGGGCTGCACTTGGGTTTGGAGTGGCAGAAACTGCTTCAGCACACCCAGGTTGTGGAAGAAGGAAGGCCATTTTCTTGCAAGACCTTGGTGTATGCATGCAGACTCGTATGCAGCTGAGTGTGTGTCAGTATGTGAGCTTAGATGCTCGAATCATTTGGGGTTCACTCTTGTGTACGGACTTACATTTTTCATGTTGCAAATGGCTGTCAGTTGTCCCCAGAGCATTTATTAGAAATGCATCTTTGCCCAGTGTTTTGAGATCTCCTCTATGATGTACTGAACTTCCTTAGGGACTCCAGTCTATCTCTTAAGTGTTTCAACTCATTGCTGTTCATATACCTCCAAAAAAAAGAAGACCAAAAACAAAAGTCACATTTAAAAAATATAGATAATTTACAATATGTATAAAATCTATAGGGGCTTGACTTTACCATTTTTTTTTTCTGCCTATTTTTGTCCGTTCTGGATAATCCAACTTAGTATCAACAGGTCTAGCTCCCTAAGACAGTTTGTGATTTTTTAAAAAATTATGAGCATGTTAATTTTCATAAATCGACATCTGCGTATTTTAAAGGCACCCTGTTTCAGAGGATTTAAAGGTTTTTATATATTAGATCTTTCACTTACTGCTACCAGTAGTTCCTCTGTTCTTGTTGAACATGCAATTTTCTCTCACATTCCTCCGAAGTTTTATTTTTGCGACATGTTAATGGGTTTGGTGTGTTAGTCCCATAACTAATTTACTGAATTGTTTTATTTCTTGAATTAATTATAACTTTGATTCTCTGAGGCTTTCCAGATAATCATCAGCAAAATAATAGGAATTAATTTTTCTCCTATTCCGTGGGCCTCTAATTAGTTTATTTTGTTTCCTCGCATTATCCAACACCTTCAGCAGAATATTGAATTGCAGTGGAGATATTTTGCATCTTTTTTTCTCATTTTCAGGATGAATCCCACCAGTTCACAGTATTTTTTTTTTCCAGTGTAGTCTTGAATTCCGTTTGAAAATACTTTATCTAGTATTTAAGCGTCGTCGGTATTCACAGTTGATATTGGTCTGAAATATTCTTTTTATTATTCATGGCCCTACGTTTGAGTTATCAGTTCAAGTCTTTCCTTATGCATTTAAATATTTGAAAACGATATAGTTGTCAGTTGTGCTTCACTGAAATAAAACTCGTATTTCTCTTATAAACGTATTCAATGGTACTTTCTCATCATGACTGGAGAAATTGCTGTCCATTATCAAAATACATGACCAGACTTTTCTTTAAACAGTTGGAAATTTTACATTTTTAGTCTTTCCTCCTTGAACTAACATTTACCTTTTTTTTCCCAACAAAGAATTTTAATAGAATTTTTGAAAGTGTTTCGCGTATATTAATTTCCTTCTCTATATTCACATAAATAGGTAAACTGAATACTTATCCATCTTTTTCTAATTCCAAAAATGATAGTGAGACAATATGTGGACATTTTCCTTCTGATTGACCTGCCATTGAGGTATTTTATTTATTGGGAGTTGGGGTACCAGGGTCTGAACCCAGTGGGGTTTAACCACTGAGCAACACCCCCAGCCCTCTTAAAAAAATATTTGGTTTAGAGACAGGGTCTTGCTAAGTTGCTTAGGGCCTCGTGAAGTGGCAGAGGCTGGCTTGGAACCTGTCTGGAGATGGAATTTGTTGTGGGAGATCGTTGAAGACAGAAACCCCACACTCTATTCTCCTGGCCCAGGCTTCCCAGACTGGACCAGGGTATTGGGTACCTGTCAATCAGGGGACTCCTTGGTGATCTGCACCAGCCGGCCACCGGCCTGCAGCTGCGATTTGTAGCCATCACCTACTGAGGACACTCAGGAGTGGCTAGGTTGGAGTCATTTCCAAAACACTGTTCAGTTCTGGGACATTTTTGCAGGGCTCTGAAAAACATGGTCATCTGACATTCCTTTTTTATATTTCTTAAAAATTTAGCTGCATTCTAGTGGGACTTTACTGAGAAATGCCTGTCTCCCTAACTCTTTAGGAACACAGTTATGCATTATAACGGAATCAGAGGGTTGGGGAAAGATGCACAGACGCTCCTTGGCGTGGGGTGGGATCCGACCATGATAAAGGCATCGGACGCTGAAAAGTGTTTAAGACACCCAACGGCTCAGGGCTGAGCTGCACGGGGCCCTGTAGGGTCTGGGATTGTTCTCTTCGTAGTTGTGCAACTTCTGGGTGCACGTACCCACAGGATGGTGAAAGAACATCGTTTGCACCGCAGCATGTTCTCCAGCCAAGGAAAACAAGATGATTCAAATTATGGTTCCTACCGAATGCATATCCCTCTTGCCCCGTTGGAAAGCCAGAAGGTTGTAAGTCAAACCTCGTCTGCCAGGGACCCTCCGTACTAGATGGTTATTAGGTGAATCTGTTGAAGCCGTGTTACTTTCAGAGAAAAGGGAACTTGAAGCCCACGTTTTCAGGAGAGAGAAAGTAAAGCACTTACCGTGCGCTTGATTCGGTAGGAAGATATCTTAAAATCTAAGCTCTCCTCACACGCCACTGCCAATATTGCTCAAAAGAAGGAAATCCAAAGCACAGGGTCGTTGGCAAATACCTCTTCTGGTAACTTCAGAAACAGTGTCAAAAGAGGAAAAGACAAAGGGTTAACAGGGTACGTAGAGCAAAAGGGGACGATGATTTTCACACAAAGTGGATGCAATGAATGTGTAATGAGTCTTTGATCTAATGATGGGAGAGATTAAAAATAAAATTCTGCAAGTATCCAAAAAACTCTCCTGTCTGTGCGTGAGAATAGGGCATTGAAGTAGAGTGGGTGAAGGATCGCTGCGTCCGCAAGAACCACCCTGGGGTCATCCTAAGTGACCGATGGTTGGGGCCATCTCAAATGAATGCCCGGGAGGCTGTCTGTGTTTCGGGTGCTGTGGGAGCTCCCCGTCCCCGGGTGGGTGGGTGGTTCCCAACTGGCCATCAACAGACCCTTTAGAAAGCCCCGTGGACAGATGGAAAGAAATGGGTTTTCAGTAGCAAGTGCCCTCCTGGCCCTTTAAATGGGTGCAGATCTGAATCCGCTCCTAGGCGTTTGATGAGCATCGTGGATTGGGCAAGTGGGGGACAGGTATTTCATAGACGCTTGCAGCGTTGACCATAAAGAAGAAGTTACAATATTGAACACCGGAGAGAGTGCGGAATGGGAGAGAGACGATCGTGTTAGAGCAAAAGGAAAGAGAAGTTTTGCAAAACAAGAGACCAAGGGAGAAATGTAAGAAATATTCTTTAACTAAGAAGAATGGAGACATGGATCTGTCATTCCCTCTGTGCCTGCAACATCTCTCATGCTGATGCAGCTTGAGGACAAGAAGGTGAAGGAAATCAAATGTGCAACCCTTGCTTTACTATTTTCCAGTAAAGAAGTTGGAGTCGGTTAGCAGTTGAACGTTACACAAGATTCATGAGAATTTTGGTTTTTTTTTTTCTTCCCATCGACAATATGTGACTCTCTATTTCTCCTCTCATCCTGAGAAACATGCCCAGAAAACCAATCTGCTGTTGTAAATTCCTTTCATCTGCCAAGAAAAAAAAAAAAAATACCCGCGTTCACCTGATGCTAAGAATCTGTGAAATTCTCACACAGTGGATTTTCTAAAACAACAAAAAAAAACCCTTCCGATTCAATACCATTCTAAGGCCAAGCTTTATGTATCGTCCAGAAATGGGGCAGTGGGGGGCGGGGGCGCATAACTATGGTAACTCACGGTGCTTCATTTTGCATTCTAGGTTTTTCCGATTTTAAAAATAAATGGGAATGCTGAGAGATGGTATGACGATACTGCAGCTCCAGCACGTTGTTAGCTCTGTTTTGGAAGCTGGGTTAGTGGTGTGTACAAGCACCTACCCCCAATCCGGAAAGCGCTCACAGAGTGATCAGAGCCAAGACCCCGACGTGGGGAAGACCAGGGGTGATTCTGTGCCCTGGAGATCACGTCTGCGGTGAGGTCTAGAGAAGGCAGAGCTGGTAGACACCATTCTGATGGGATATTGTTCATGGGGCCTGGGGACAGGGCCAGGGATCAGGTGTAGCAAGTGGGTTTTTATTTACTGAGCACTTTCCTCCCGTGCAGAATTTAGCTCCATAATCGAGATGCATGATATTTTTTTATTCATTTTAATTGAGGGCAGCAGAATGCATTGCCGTTCATAGCACCCATACAAGAGCCCAATTTTGCGCATCTGGTTGTACACCAAGTAGAGTCCCGTTTTCCACGTCTTCTTACATGTAGAGAGATTTACTGAGCCTTTACTCTGACCGGAAAAAGAGTGATTCTTTCCAGGCGTATGTTGGGCCCTCTCCCATGCCCGGCACTATTCTCAGTGATGAACAAACTGGTACAGATGAGGACGTCCTGAGCCACGCACGGTAGGTGTGTATGCGTGCGTGCACACTCCTGCACACTCATACGCACACACCTGTGCTGTTATTTTGGACATCGTGGCCCAGATTGCAAAACCAAGTTAAGAACGGACGTGCCCCCTGCCCTGGGGGGTGGGTGGAAAGTTGCCGATACTGTGTACGATTTCTGAATTTAACCAGCACGTGATTGTGCATGGGCTACTGGGGTGCAGCGTGGTCATCTCCTGTGGCCGACGGGTGCGTAATGGTCAATCGAGGTCATGAGCATCTTCTTCTCTTCAAACACTTATCATTCCTTCCTGTTTGGGAAATTTTGAACTGTTCTCCCCCCCCCCGGTTCCTTTGAAATAGGTGATCATTCGTTGCAAACTCTCCCCCTGCGAGAATGTCTCCCTCCCAGCTGTGCCTGGGGACCTGTCTCCATTCTCCCGTCCCTGTCCCGCTGGTGACGCAGGACTCCGATTCTACCCTCTTCTGGTACGACTTTGAATTTCAGAGTCTGCATTTGAGTGACGTGAGGAAACACGGAGAATAGTCAACATTCATCTTTCTGTGCCTGGTTGACTTTACTGGAGATGCGATTTAGAGTGCTCTTTCCTTGAGATTTTTTTTTCTGCCAATTTCTTTTTTTTTGGGGGGGTAGGGGTACTGGGCATTGAACTCAGGGGTACTCGCCCACTGAGCCCCATCCCCAGCCCTATTTTGTATTTTATTCAGAGACAGGGTCTCCCTGAGTTGCTGAGGGCCTCCCTTTGGCTGAGGCTGGCTTTGAACTCGCGATCCTCCTGCCTCAGCCTCCTGAGCCGCTGGGATGACAGGCGTGCGCCACCGCGCCTGACTCACCGGTTTCTTAAACAAGGAGATGGATAGGTGTCCTGCGATCTCAAATCTGAGAGAATCATAAGAAGTACCAGATTGCAGAGGAAAATGGATAGGTGTTTTGCAAAGGCAGGGACCCACTCTGTCCCATTACAGGGGTGTCCTGGAACCTGTCCACGCGCTGCTTAGAGACGCATCAACCAGTCCATTCTCTGCTCTTCTTTTATGTTTCCTTCCTCAGTGTAGGTATCAATAAAGTGCATGAAGGAGTGGACGGCTCATGTAGATGGGAAAGCATTGTGTTGTTCCCCTGGACGCCGTGTTTAGGATGACCCAAACGGATTTTCCTAAAGGACACGGCCGACTCCAGCCAGGACCCAGAAGGAAAAGCGTCCCATCCTGGGTCCAAGATCATGGACTCGCGAATCGCAGGGGGCTGCGTGAGCATCACAGACAGAAGCAACTGGGTCCCCGACAAGGCGGGTGGCCGTGTCCCTGGGAGTGGATCTACAATTGTAGCTGGTGGTGCACAGGGAAATTGTCACCTGACGTTTGAGTGAGTTGCATATTTCTTGGAAAACAAAAAGATGATCATAAAGAAATGAGAGGAGGCATTGGCTGAACGAGGGAGAGAAGGTGCCCAGGAGGACGTGGTGTGAATCAGCTGCCGGCAGATGGTGGGAAGGCATGGCTGCTGCCTGCCCGCCCTGCCGAGGTGCACGGAGCCCTGACATCGTCCCCATCGACCTTCCACAGGGCGCCCGGGAAGCCAGCTGAGGAACCCGCTCCATCTCCATCGTTTTACGGGAAAACGTCTTGAAAGGGATAATGCTGTGATTTTTTTTTCCTTGGTGATGGTTTTGAAACAAGAAACACAAAAGGAATCTCTGACTAGTTCTCTATTTTCAGGATGTGATAGCAAACTGGGGGGTTAAAGCTAGAAAAAAAAATAGCCAGACAGGAGGGGGCAGGGTCACCCTGGCTCCCGCCGCCCCTAGGGGGACCTTTAGCTGTGCCTGCCTCAGGTTTGGGTGGTTACCACGTGGAGGAGGGCGCTGGGATCCTGGGGGTGAGGCTGCAGATGCGGGTCAGTGCCCTACGGTGCACGGGACACCCACCCTCCCCCTCGCCACAGCCAAGGGTGGTCCAGCCCCAAACGGTCTCATCTGAACTCCAAAGAGGTCTTGCTTCAGAACACGTGGAGGCTCAGAGTCAGGAAAAAAAAAGCAACTGAGTAACTCCTTTGGGGCCAATTCTGCCCCAGGTCCTGGGGCAATACTGCACCAACAGTTCAGAATCTACTCGGTGCCTTTCCTCCCGTGATTGTGAGATACCGGCGTCCCCCATCAGCTCTCTCCTGCTTAAACTTTAAGGGATCGCGTTACCTGAACCTGATGTTGGGATGCAACAGCTTGTTGGTTTGGTCTTTCAGGTGAGTAACAGAAACCCAGAGAGGTCAAAGTGCTGTTTCAAGTCTCACCATTGGCTAACGGCACAGACTCACACGCCTGCTACGTCACCCTTTATCTGCCCACACCAGGTACGGGTGGAATGCGTGGTTTGAAGATGGCATGAACGTGTACCCACGTGTCGGTGTGCAGGGGCTTGGGAGGCTGAGGCGGGAGGATCGCGAGTTCAAAGCCAGCCTCAGCCAAAGCGAGGCCCTAAGCAACTCAGGGAGACCCTGTCTCTGAATAAAATGCAAAATAGGGCTGGGGAGGGGGCTCAGGGGTCGAGTGCCCTTGAGTTCAATCTCCCATATTGAGAGAGAGAGAGAGAGAGAGAGAGAGAGAGAGAGAGAGGAGGTCAAGGTGGGATTTCTAGCCATCCAGTGGTGCCATTCTTAAAAAAAAAAAGAAGATAAAAGCGCTGAGTCTGTATCTATTCGTGCACTGAAACATTTCGATCTCCCGTTGGTACAATCTAAACATGCGGGACCCTTGGGTATGGAGGACAGTCTGTCTTAGAGCCCTCTGAAGGTGTCGGGATTCTGCATAGTAGGAGAGCAGGATCTTCAGGCGAATCCATAATGTTCATGGATGCTATATACTTGCGTAACAAGGCAACCCAGAATAATCAATGTTGCTCTTTCAAAAAAAAAAAAAATTTCTGGCACTGTAACATGTGACTCCTCAGAAGGTCGAACTTTGCATGAATTTTCGGGAGGGTTTTCTGTGTCTCGCGCACTCGTACATTTCTCGCTCACAGAAAATACTTAACCGTATTTATTAAAGGAATGCATGAACGTGAGATATTTTTTTTCTCCGCTATCACCCAAAAGGAAGGTGATATTCACATTTACCGAAAGTGAATGTTCTCGCTATTGATTTCTCAAAGTACGCAATTTCAGCAAATCCCCCAAGTAGGGTTCTCAAAATGTGAATTTTCTTGAGGACGTTCCAAGGTGTAGGAAGTCTTCCGGCAGCGCCAGGAGATGTCTTCCAAGAGTCGTGGGGCTTCCAGGTGGTTCTCAACGGTGGGTATCATTTCTTATGTTGCCAGTTCTAAATGGTCTCGGCTGCTCCTTGGCAACTCAGCCTGACCCCCATAACCTAGGAAAACACAGAAGGCGAAATGACATTGTCGGCATCCTTCAGTGACCTTTTACACCTGCATAGCTGTTATACTTCTGCTGGGGCCCGTGTCAGGACTCCTGTTTGGGGCAAAGTAGACCCACGCTGGCAATTTTTCCCATGTTTTGCAATTGTGTGTGGGTTTTTGCAGCAGCCTGACTGTGAGAAGTCCCGAGTGTTGAAAAAGTGAGAATATTACTAGGGGGAGAACAATGAGCACATGGAAAAAAATCTTTCCCATTCTATGCCACGGATCCTCTTTCTAGAAAAACGTGTGGGGGGGGGGCGCAGGGGGTGCTCACCTAAAATGGAGTTGGAATCTGTGCAAATAATGGTCCCAGGCCAAGCGTCACCAAGTGCCGTTAATTTCAGAGGTCACAGAAACACACGCAGGGCTCTCAGAATGTTTCCTTATTGTAAATGACAATGAGAAAATGACTGCACTCTAACCATGAAAATATATTAAAAAAAATTATTCCATATACAAAAACATGAAAACAGGATTCAGTTTTGGAGAAAGGAATTATTTATTGGCTACTCTTTGGGATATTTTTTGCTTGGATCACGCTGTCTCTGAGACAGTAATTTTCAGATTATGAAGCATTTTCAGAATTCGTATCTCATCTGGTCTTGAAAACCTCTTTGCAAAGGAATCTGGGACAGATGTTGCTAAACCCATCTTAAAAGTCAGCAGAGGGACCCGTCGGGAAACCAGTCCCGCAACTCCCCACCTAATCATCCTGAGACGCCTCCTGACATCATGTTTTATTTGAGGGAGCGAGAGCAAAGTGGAAGGCAATATTTTTTGCGCCCTCTATTTTGGAATCCTATAATCAGACTCTCTGCTCAGAGAATAACCAGAAGGTGCTTCTGCAACATCCTTTGAGGGTTTACTCTGCGCAGAAATCGTCTCCGTAGAAAATGGCCAGGATGTGAGAGGGATTAAGCACCGAGCCTCTCCGCCCTCCCCCCGACCCTGGGAGCACCGGTGGAAAACCACTCTGTTCACCAGGAGCTCCGATGTGTCCTTGGCCATGTCTCAATTGGAGCCGCCTTGTCATAAGTCACATCCTGCTTCTGGAAACTTGCAGAGAACACGCATCCGAGTCAGTCGGAACAAAGTCATTTACCCAGGAACCCACCTCGGAGGATGGCATTAAAATTCAGAGGTGATCTGCGAGTTAAGAGACTCGCTCCTGAGCATCCGTTCGAATCATCCTCAACTGCTGCTTATTTGAGATTCACACTTAAAAATAAAAAGAAGAAGAAGAAGAAGAAGAAGAAGAAAGATGTGCCTGATGTCTTCGTAATGTCTTCCAATGGACCCCAGTATCCAAGATGGCAGCCCAGGAAAGAGAGACTCAGTGCTGTCTGGAGTCACATCATCGTTTGCTTTTTTTGTTCTCTTTACCATTCAGCAAAGTCACCCACGTTCAAATGGCCGATCCTTCATTCTCCCCGGACAGCTTGGTTTTTCTTGGAATCGGATGGTGTCCTTTGTTCGTGAATAATGCTCTTCTAAGAAAAGTAAATAAATAAATAACAGTGCTGGTTGCATTAGGGAAAATTGGTTTAATATGTGACTCATTAAAAAAAAAAAAAAAACTCAGAGGGGATTTTTATTACTGCGAAAGAGGCTTTGGTTATTTATGAGAAAAATCTCATCCCTACTCTAACCTCTCAAATCATTAAGAAAATAAATCCCAGGTGCTTAAAAATGTTTCAAAAATGGAAACTCCATTTGAAAATCGTATTGTATGTCTAAGAGGAAAAAAATCGGGAGTGGGCTTCTTTATTTTCTTCAGTTTCTTCGTATAAACCAATTTCCTTTTCTTTACTATGAAAAGGTTTCTACAAACATTTAAATGCAAAATAGTCTTGGCCAGCTTTAAATGTACTGTCCCCTTATTCTGTGGGGGCCCTGGATGATTCATTAAGGCGGGGGGGAGGCTTTTTAAATGAGAGAATATTTCTAAGTATACTGCAAAACAGTATTTCTAAGTATACTACAAAAAATACTGCATCTATTCAGTATAGCTGCAAATGTATTTATTAGGGTCACTTTTAATGATTGCAAACACAGCTTCGGTTAAACACCCTAACACAGGGAGATGGTTATACAATTGCATGATAGAATATCAGCATCTTTATAAAGCAGAAAGAAAAAATATATATATATTAAAGGCTCAGAAGCCACAAATCCTGAATTTCACTCTGTTTTTTTTTTTTTTTTTTTTTTTTTTTTTACTTATTTCCAAGTGTTGTTCTCCTTCGTTGGATTATTTTCTGAGAAAGAAAAAAAAAATTGCACCAGCTCCCTGCTGTACACCCTTAAATTCTTGAGAGAAAAACCCCAGGTGTAGTCAATAGCAGGAGTTTTGGATCCCAGGAGAAAAACACAGGATCCCTGTCGGATAAGCTGGGTAGGAGGTCTGCCTAATCTATAAATAAGCCGTGATAATAATAAGCCGTAACCTGTTCTGCTTCTCCAACCTGCACTGGGTTTTCTGAGGATGCTTCCCAAGATGGTCACCTTTCCTCCTCCATCGCACCTTCTGGATGCACTTTGGACGTGTGAGGGCTGGCAGGGCCATCTGCCATTTAACTATTGGCCGGAAAGAGGCTGACTCCGATTATGTCACAGACGAGACCAAACAGGTCGGGTTAAAACACATCAGCTTTGCACGTGTCGGGGGGAGCTTTGATTAACCCGACGCTTCTTGGAAATCTCTTTTGTTTATTTTCCCCTCTGATCTGACACGGTTCAGTTGATACAGTAAAGACCGCAACTGGCTGTTTAAGTCTCCTTTTTTAAAAAATTTGCTTTGATGAGTTAAACGGGACAGTAGAATGCACTTATGCCCTTTGGTGTATCGTATGTGGACGGGGCACGATCTCTCATTGCTCTGAAAGGTATCTGGCTCAATGCACATGGAGAAAAGACAGGAGGAGACCCATTAAATGGTTGGCACCGAAGCCACTGGCCGCCTCTGGCTACTTAAATCCAAACAGACTACAAAAGCGTAAAAATCAAAAGCCCCCTTCTGCAGTTGCACGTGCCCACTGGATCCACTGCAAGCACGTCTTACCCCAACAGCGTTTCGTTTCTCTTCTCCAGCTCAAGTTTCATATTTTTTTTAAAAAGAAAATGTATTTTCATTAAAACTTAAAAGTCCTATGGGGACATTTAAATTCTTAATGAAAAAATACGAAAGTCTTTCAAACAGAGAGAAGATTTCTTTAAACCACCCAGTCTGACTCTTGTCTTCTCTGGCTTCTCCACAGGCGCCATGTACCCGAGGAACGGTCTTAACTAAGACCTGGTACCCTGGAGGCTGAGGCAGGAGGATCGTGAGTTGAAGGCCAGCCTCCGCAAAAGCAAGGCCCCAAGCAACTCAGGGAGACCCTGTCTCTAAATAAAATACAAAATAGGGCTGGGGAGGGGGCTCAGGGGTTGAGGGCTCCTGAGTTCAATCCCTGGTACCCCCGCCCCCCAAAAAAAGATACACACACAGATACATTAGAAAGATTTGCTAAATCTCTTCTTTCCCTGTTTGTGTTACTCGAGATTGAACGGGGGCCTCATGTATTAGGCAAGCGGTCTGCCTCTAAGATACATCTCCAGTCCCCATATTTTCCTAACTCTCAAGAGCGTAAGTGAGCCCAAAGCCTGCCTCTTCACCCTGCTTTGTTTTCCACAATCTAATTTATCTATTTATTAGGATCATCAACTCTTGTCCCTTACCCAAAGGCAAGCACCATGGATTAGACTCTGTGTATTCAGGATCAGTCTTTGGCATGCAAAGGGTCAAATGGGAAGCATCCAGAGGGTTTTTCCTGTCACTCTTTGGATTTCTCCTTTCTTTCTGGTTGTCTTGACGCCTGTGTCCTTGTTCTGCACAAGTTATTTCTGAGTGCGGAGCTCAGGATCCACCCTCGGATCATGGCCACGGAGCAGGACTATAAATAGGGTCTGCATTTCCCTGGGGGGAAGGGGCATCTGTGTATGTGTGCATGGCGAAAGGGATGGATAAGGAAGGAACACGTGCATATATGGAGCTTGAAAATACATTCAGTAATGGGATGGATTTTTATCCTGAAAGAACTCCTTTCTATAGGGATTGAGGAAAGGGAGGGGATTATAACATTGGGGCATTTGGCACAGGTCAAATGCTGGCGGAGAGACTGAAATCCACCGAGTTCTTTGCAGGACATTGTGGGATGTTGGTGTTGCAAGTCTTTGGAATTATGCAAGGGAGATTCTCTGCTAGCAAAATCTCCTCCACTCGGTATCAAAGCCCAGCCACAGGGCTGCTTCTGTAACCCGCTGCTCCTCATTCTCCCTGAGGCTATTTATCTGCATCAGCTGAAGTGGTTTGTCTTTTCCAAGAAGATTCCTGTGGCTTGAGCAAAGCCCTTTAAAGAGACACAGAACTAGCCGGGTGGGTGCAGAGGTTGCACGCCTGTAATGCCAGAGGCTCGGGAGGCTGAGGCAGGAGGATCACAAGTTGGAGGCCAGGCTCAGCAACTTAGCAAGGCTGTTCACCAGCCAGGTCTTCCACGTCTTGGGTAGTGTCCATGACTATAAATGGCCTGAAAGGTAGGGGGTGGTCAATCAATGCTGGTGGAAGAACCCATGCCTATGGGGAGGACACTGCACAGGACCATATGAAGGACCTGCTGACCTTATTCTTGACTTTTATGTTGGGGGAAGCCAATATGGGATTTTTTCCCCCCAGAACTAGCAAAAAGCACTCTAATAATTCTAACGACCTATGAAAAGCACATCCACATGGAGAGGATTTATCCGTTACACGGTGTTCTCAGTCAAGTGCTTTATTCCGACGTCTCCTAATTCATGCAAACCACATGGTCCCAGCCATTTATCTGCACACTTTGGGAGGGAAAAAATAAGACAGAGTTTAATCCATCTTGGCTGGAGAATGCATTCCTTTGTTTCAGCTCAATCAGGCCCCCCGCCTTCCAATGATTAAACAAATGGGAAAAACAGTGGGACGGCCACTCGTCCCCCGCCACACGATGCCGCGAGACAGTGGGTTCTAAGTCTTGTTCCCCACTGACTTGAGAATAGTGTCTTATTCCCACGCTCACACTCGCGGCGTCCAACTGAAATTAGACAACGGTTCCGATTCTCCGGCTCTTGATGGAATTCCAGGGGAAATCTCGGCCTCTGCTGGCTCCTGCCGACAGAGACTTGTGCGTGGCCTGTCAGGTTTCGGGGTGTCATTACGAGGGGAGCAAAATTGGGATGGTGGAAATGTGGGCGCTGGAACCAGGTAGGGGCAGCCAG